>NC_081419.1:144742379-144944879 GCF_949786415.1 Peromyscus eremicus | reverse complement strand
AGTGGGCTGTTTGCTGGGAAACGGATACAACCAGAGATTTGCATATTAAGATAAATAACACACACCACACAGAAAGGAGGCAAATGTCATGTTTCTCTCTAATTGGTGGGTTGTAGATTTTATATATGCGTATATTTCCCTTACCCCGTGTGTGTGTGTGTGTGTGTGTGTGTGTGTGTGTGTGTGTGTGTGTATGAATGCATGACAAAAGTACAGAAGAAAACTAGTGGGAAGGGGTGAAAGTAGGGTGTCAAAATGGAGAATATGGAGAATGAATGATGTATTAAATGCTTCAAAGAAATTGTATTTATGGAGCCCTGCAGTATACACAATGAATACACAGCAGTTTATAATATGTGACAAGGCTGCACCAGGAAGAAGCCTCAGATGCAGCAATGTGGGATTACTTAGAAGGCAACTGTCTCATCCTTACAGGATGAGTGAGGCAGGTCTGAGGACTAATGATCCTGAGGACCCAGCCATACAAGAACCCCTTAGTTTCCATCACTTTCCTCTAGGAGTCATGAACTGAATACATGCAGATCACACAAACACCCCTCATGCTTCAGGCAGACAGATGGACAAAACAATGAAAAAGGAAGGAGGGATTTTAAAACAAAAAAAAAAAAAAAAAGAAATCCATGGAAATCAGCCCTGCATATGACATTTGCTGTGGGATGTTCTGTATGGCAAATGTGTTGCTGATTGATCAATAAATAAAACACTGATTGGCCATTGGCTAGGCAAGAAGTATGGGCGGGACAAGGAGGAGAATAAATCTGGGAAGTGGAAGGCTGAGTCAGAGAGACACTGCCAGCCGCCATGATAAGAAACGGCATGTGAAGATGCTGGTAAGCCACGAGCCATGTGGAAAGGTATAGATTTATAGAAATAGATTAATTTAAGCTGTAAGAACAGTTAGCAAGAAGCCTGCCACGGCCATACAATTTGTAACCAATATAAGTCTCTGTGTTTACTTGGTCGGGTCTGAGCGGCTGTGGGACTGGCAGGTGAGAGAGATTTGTCCTGACTGTGGACCAAGCAGGAAAACTCTAGCTACAGACATTGATTTGGGAATTTCATTAATATGAAATGCAAAATAATTATGATAAAGAATGTTAAGAATCCTGACAGAAAAGTAGGCAACGTGCAGGAAGATACAGCAATACAAGTGGAGATGTGGAAACACTGATGTGAAGTGGAAAGGAAAGCTTTGGGAGTCAGAGAAGCGAGTCATGATGTTGACAAGTTCATTGTTGGGCTCCATATATCCGAAACCAAAACCAGTGAACTCAGAGGCGTGTTAGGAACTTCCTCAGGGGCAAAACACAGGTGACATGAAAACTAAACTAACAAGCACTTAGTGGCTGCAGCCACATGGCCACTACCTGGGCAAATTCCAAAGTAATGGGACATAAGAATGGTGGAGATACCAGGAAGGACAAAAGGACATAAAATGAGTATTTGAAGCAATAATGATAAAGTTTTGTTCTCATGTTAATTCCGACACTGGACCACATTCCTTTGTAGTGTTGAGCTCCCAGATAACTACACCGAGGCTTAATTCAGCCAAACTTCAGAAATATAAAGAGAATTCTAAAACAGAAGTCAGAGGGGAAAAAATCATCTCTCTGTTAAAAGAACAAGAACACAGATACATGGGGCTTCTGATAGTACCTGTACCAAAAAAAGAAGAGGATAACATAAAATATTCAAAGATTTGAGTGAGGTGTGGAGACAGGGTCTAGTTTAGAATGCTGGGTCTCGGAGAATTGCTCCTAAATCCTGAAATACTTTCTCAACACAAAAGCATTGTGGTCATTTTTAGTCAGCAGAGATCTGCCTTGCCAGGAGTGTTAAAGGAGTTTCTTCAGGGAAAAGGAAAAGTATGTAGGTCAAAAGCCTCGATCTGCAAAAGGAACAAGTAAAGGCAAAAATAAAATAACTTTTCTTCCAACTGATAGAATATTTTTATTGAAATTAATGATAATAATTAATCAGGTGCTAATAACTATGGACAGATTAAGTTAAATAGCAAATGTCTCAAACTGTAGGATAGACACTCAGAATTTTCTCTTAAGAGGTAGCTGCACTGTTCCTGAAAGAGAGAAGACTTAAGTCAAATGTAAATATATGTTCTGAGCTATAAGGAAACCACTAACTTTTTTAAAAAAAGCATAATTGGTTTACTCACAAAAAAATGAAAAAGAATTCATATAAAATATTCAATCAGAGAAAGCAGCATAGAAAAAGGTAATTAAAAACAATGAATGTGGCCGGGCGGTGGGGGCACATGCCTTTAATCCCAGCACTTAGGAGATAGAGCCCGACGGATCTCTATGAGTTGGAGGCTAGCCTGGTCTACAGAGTAAGATCCAGGACACACACCAAAACTACTCAGAGAAACCTTGTGTTGAAAATCAAAAAAAAAAAAAAAAACAAAAAAACAAAAAACAAAAAACAAAAAACAATGAATGAAGCAGGGTGATGGTGAAGCATATCTTTAATCCCAGCACTCGGGAGACAGAGGCAGGTGGATCTCTGAATTCAAGGCCAGCCCGGTCTACAGAGTGAGTTCTAGGACAGTAAGGGACACTCAGAGAAACCCTGTCTTGAAAAAAAGACAAAGGCAAAAAGAAAAAAAAAAAGGAAGGGAGTAACACACTGAAAAACGTTTGTAAACGTGGCAGATACCAATCTAATGTCGCTCCCCTGTGACATTTGCTACTTATTTCCTTTATCGATAAGCTGTAATTGTGCAATTAATTGCTATTATCTCTTGGAATAATGAACCACCTATTTGCCTATCAATAAACACTTTCAATATGAACGCCCTAACTGTTCCTATTAAAGACTTTAAGAGCGAATGGATAAATAAGACCCCACAGTAATCGGTCTATTAAAAATCCACTTTAACCACAAAGATTAAATATAGATTAAAAGTAAATAGCTGAAGAAAGGAAAAGATATACAGGCATGAACCAAAAGGAATCTTCAGTTGCTATATTGATTTTGGACAATAAAGGGTTCAGAGCATGAGAAGTCATAAGGGATAAAAGGGAATTACATAGCAATAAAAGGAATCAATTATTCAAGACATAATAGCCTTTAATGTTTATGAACAAGAAATAAAGTGATATCTAAGGAAGGGAATAGTGAGCTGCAAGAACCAATAGATGAACCCACTATTGGTGCTGGAGATGGCAATAATGCCCACTTTACCCCATCAGCAATACAATGGGCCACCAGAGCAGCAGCAGAGGCAGGTTGAATGGATCAGCCACTCATGATCTATAGAATACTGCAACCAACATTACTGCTGTAAAGCAATTCAGAACTTACTCTAAAATGTACCATACCCAGGACCAAAAAACTCACACACTCCCCCCAAATTTAAAAGAATAAAAATCATATTAAATATGACTTAGACCCTATTGTGTAAGAACTCTAAATTAGTGTGGAAATCACAAAGCACTGGGGAAATTTAACCAAACCACACATGGTTCAAAGAGGAGAACTCTTGGAGGAATTTTGTTTTGAAAAACTAAAACAAATAAAAAATGTAATGTGCCAAAATGTGTATCTTGCAACAAAAGCAGCATTTCGAGGGAAATGCACAGCATGAAAGGCATGCATGAGAAGACAGAATATGTCAACCTCTGACTTTCTGTCCTGGATGGTAAAGAAAGAGCAGGGCTAGAAACTCGAAGCAAGCAGGAGAAAGGTCAGACAACTGCAACAGAAATCCATGCAAGAGAAAACCAAGGAAGCCACAAATTAGTTTTTTGGAAAGATAAGTAAAATTTGTAGATCTAATTATGCTAGCACAGGAAAAGGCAGAAATGATACAGTTTAATAATCTTAGAAAAGAAATAAGGGTGTCTTGTAGAGATGTTTCAGCAGGAAAGAGCACCTGCTGCTCTTTCAGAGAAGTAGAGTTTGGTTCTCAGCACCCATGCTGGGCAGTTCACAAAAAGGACCTATAACTCCAGCTCCAGGGGTCAAATGTCCCTTTCGGCAACTACAAGTATCTGAACTTATACAGACACACATGAATAAAAATAAAATAAAAACCCTTAAAAATTAAAATAAAGAATTTCCCCATTGATCCTATGATAATTTTATGTTGTAAATATGATAATCTGTATGAAATAGGCTGTTTTATAAAGGACACAGAAATATAGATAATCTTAACTGGCCTGGGATCTATTAAAAAATTTAAGCCAACACTGACTAACTTTACAAAAGAGAAAGTGCCAGGCTCAAGAACTCATTGGTGAACTTTACCAAAAAAGAAATAACACCATCCTTCTACAAACACTTCCCTGTTACTGTATGATTAAAGCCATGCCATGCTTTTAAAACTAAAGGAAAAGAGAAAGAGATCTAGGCAAGGAGAGACAGAGACAGAGACAGAGACAAAGACAGATAGAGAGACAGAGAGAGCAGAGAGGCAGATGTTTCACATTCAGCCTGCTTTGAGGTACTGACATCTCCCATTCTTTCACATTGTCTGCAAAACTGTACAGGGTTTTGAGCATATTTATTCATCTAAGGTAAAGGACAGAGGCTGATTGAACAAGTTCACAGAATGAAGGTTCTGGGGTTTCTGCAATTGCATCCTTCAGGCAAAGCAACCTCTTGAGAGAGTTGAAACAGTCTTGATTGCCACAGAATTACCTATGGATTTTTTAAATGTGTATGTGCATGGTACTCATGAGTGATCGCATGCATGTTCATATCTAAATGGACCCGTGTACGTACAGGTGTGCATGCACTGGTGTGTGTGTGTGTGTGTGTGTGTGTGTGTGTGTGTGTGTGTGTGTGTAGGCCTGAAGTTGATATCTCATGTCTTCCTAGATTGTCTTCCACCTTATATACTGAGACAGGGTCTCTCACTGAACCTGGAGCATTGAACTGTCCAGCTTGACTCAGGGGTCCCCTGTCTTTCCCCTCTGCATGCATAGAATACCCATGACCACAAAGCCTGCCTGCTGTGGGATGTATGGCAAATGTGTTGCTAATTAATCAATAAAACACTGATTGACCATTGGCTAGGCAGGAAGTATAGGCGGGGCAAGGAGGAGAATAAAGCTGGGAAGTGGAAGGCTGAGTCAGAGAGACACTGCCAGCCGCCACGATGAGAAACAGCTTGTGAAGATGCCGGTAAGCCATGAGTCACGTGGCAAGGTATAGATTTATAGAAGTGGATTAATTTAAGCTATAAGAACAGTTAGCAAGAAGCCTGCCACGGCCATACAGTTTGAAAGCAACATAAGTCTCTGTGTTTACTTGGTCGGGTCTGAGAGGCTGTGGGACTGGCAGGTGAAAGAGATTTGCCCTGACTGTGGGCCAGGCAGGAAAACTCTAGCAACACCTGCCCAGTTTTTATACATAAGTTCTGGGTATCTGAACTCCGGTCCTCATGTTCTGCAGCACAAGCTTTTAATCTACCAAGCCATCTCCCCAGCACCTGCTGCTGTATAGCAGACACACTCAGTATCTGCTAGCCTCATAAGTCCTTTTCTGCTCCTACTGCAGTTGGTCTTACCAAAGAAAACACACTAACAGACACTATTACATAATTGATTATTAATACTGTATTAAGCTCATGTATTACACATGCAGTGTGTAACATGCTATATGTCCTGTTCATGGAAACATATGCATACATGTATGTATACATATATGTAATATATACCTGTTTTCTAATATAGAACACAGAGAGGAAATCTACTAGTGTTTCAAACTACATAAGTAAATTTACTAAAACATCTGAAATTCCAGGATCATTCTCAGTTCAGAATCAGGGTCTCACCTGACTTCCTAAGCAGGCTTGGATTATTGATCCATTTGTGACTGGTTAGTAACTCAGGGGCTGCCTAACAGACTTTTGAACAAAACCTCCTTTGAAGAGGCTCTGTTGTCATTGAATGAGTATTCCTGGAGCTCACTCCTTTTAGCACTAACAACCCATGATCCTTTGCACATCCATTATGGACTCATTACTTTCTCAGGATTCTTTTTGGGCTTTGGCTTGTGAAGTGACTCTAAGGCACATCATTTCCCAGAGTCCCTTTCTTTTCCTTGTAGATCGTGGGTTCTCTGATGTTTCTTCCTAAGACCCATCTCCTAATATCCTTCCTGGTATCTTGTGATGTTGGTTTTTTTCCTCCAACACCTGAATTTGAAGTATAAGTAGTGAGATTGTATAATATATTCTTAAACCCTGGAGGAAATGACCATGTGTAGCAGGAATCTTAAACGGTCTTATTAATGAAATCAAACCTGAGCCAGGTATTGGGGTGAACACTGGAAGATCAGAGAGACAGAACAAGCCACAGCTCACCTCACCTGGCCAACTTCTCAGCTGGTCCTGTTTCCTCAGACTGGAAGCCACTGTGTCCTCATCCCAATGGCTCTCAGCTGAACTGCTGCTGGAAAGCCTGAAGCTTAACCAGATAAAAGCTTAACCAGGCCAAATGCTTCTTGTTCCTGGTCCTCACGCCTTATATATCTTTCTGCCTTCTACCATCACTCCCTGGGATTAAAGGCTCGCTTCCTGGGATTAAAGGCGTGAGTCACCATGCTTGGCTGTATCCTTGAACACATAGATTTCTGCCTAGCTCTGCCTCCCAAGTGCTGGGATTAAAGGTGTGTGCTACTACTGCCTATCCTCTATGTTTAATATTGTGGCTGTTCTGTCTCTGACCCCAGATAAGTTTATTAGGGTGCACAATATTTCGGGGAACACAATACCACCACAACAATGCATGCTGTATTTTACAAGGATTTGCAAACAGAGTAATAGTCACCTAAAATGGCCAATCTTTTTACGCATTCAGAAGATTCTGTCACTATGGGCAGGGCAGGAGTGCAAGCAGTGTGCTCAGACTTCCTAATGGCACCTCAAGCAGCTCTTTGAACTTCTTTTAGACTCAGTTTCCCCATTAGTAACATAGAACCGATAACAGAATCAATCACAGAAGACTGTAAGCAAGAAGTGTCCAAAATTATACTTGAGGCCAGGGAGCCAGTGTAAAGAATAAGTAAGTAAATATATGGTCACCATACTGTTATACATTACCACTGTTATTGTTGGTCTTTTGGCAGATCCCTCTATGAGTAGAGATTTCTGGATTCAGAAAGCATGTGTGAAGCATCTTCGATTCAATTGTCCATCACATCCTTACATACAAATGGTTGAGCAGATCCCTTCTTCCTGACATCCTGCTTCGTTCTAAAGACAGCATGATTGGCTAATGGTGAGTCCAGTGCAACAGTGGTTACCTAGTGTGCTCCAGCCACCCTGCTGTAAATGCATACAGAAGAAGTCAAATCATAGATGGGCATGTGTTCAGCCCTGTCCTGCCCTAAAGCTTGATATGGAAAAAGATTCAGTGGTGACAGTCACTCTTGTGCTGGAGACTGACCCATTATGCCAACTATAAACACCAGAGGAAAAATTTCTCAGAATATTCAGAAAGATTTATTGATTCTTTTTTACGTGTATGTTTGCCAAAAATGTGTGTGTATGTGGTGCTCATGAAGGCCAGAAGGGGGCGTCAGATTCCCTTGAACTAGACTTACAGATGGTTGTGAGCCACTATGTAAGTGTTGGGAACTGAACCCAGGTCCTATGCAAAAGCAGCCTATGCTCATAACCACTGAGCTATCTCTCTAGTCCTGAATTCTAAGATTTTTAAAAGTCTGTTTGCTATGCATTTCCTGACTGACCACATACATGGTTTCAAAGAGTAAAGAAAGTAAAGAGTAATTGTGTAATTTCCTATTAGTGCTTCGTATAACTTGTCATCCCATGAAGTTTAAAGAAAACAGAATGAGTAGCCCGAACCCCAGATGTTGACATTTTCCCCTGCATCTTGGCGCCCTATTATCTCAGCTGGTCTAGACACATCTCAGCAATTAGCATAGTTGTGCAGGCAGCTCTCAAGCCACTTAAACTGACACTTTGAAATATTAGCAGGGAATTACTGCAGGTGCAGTTATCTGGCAGAGGCCCAGCAGCAAGTTTGCATGAGCCCAGAATTTTAAAAAGTTTTCTGCACTAGCCCTTATGTTATTAAGCTGTTACAATCAGAGGCAAAAATCCTGTTTTCTTTGGCAGCGTCTTGCTTCATCTATAAAGCACCATCAGTTTCCTTTGGAAAAGGAAGCGTCATTTGATAGGATTCTGCAGTGGATGCCATGATTGCAAATTGGGTGCAAGCCCAGCAAGAGCTGCATGACAGGTTGACACAGGAGACGACAACTCTTCTGTGCCCACCAGACAGCCTACCCAGGTATCTATCTCACTGCTCTGAACACTTCAAATGCCTCTAGTCTCTACCACACAGCCTCATATCCAACTCTCAATTACATTTTTTTTCTCTAGAACTGTAGCTAAAGTTTTCCTGCCTGGCCCACAGTCAGGGCAAATCTCTCTCACCTGCCAGTCCCACAGCCACTCAGACCCAACCAAGTAAACACAGAGACTTATATTGGTTACAAACTGTATGGCCGTGGCAGGCTTCTTGCTAACTGTTCTTACAGCTTAAATTAATCCATTTCTATAAATCTATACCTTGCCACATGGCTCGTGGCTTACCGGCATCTTCACATGCCGTTTCTCATCATGGCGGCTGGCAGTGTCTCTCTGACTCAGCCTTCCACTTCCCAGCTTTTTTCTCCTCCTTGTCCTGCCTATACTTCCTGCCTAGCCAATGGCCAATCAGTGTTTTATTGACCAATCAGCAACACATTTGCCATACAGAACATCCCACAGCACTTACCCCCCCCTTTTTTTTTTCCAAAAAGGAAGGTTTTAACCTTAACAAATTAAAATTACATATAGTTTGGGAATTTGGGCGTAGCTTCTCTTACTACTTCCTGCTGGAAGGGGGCGCTGTATCTTATGGGGACACAAGGAAAATTTTAGGATTATGGAGTAGTCCATGAGGCTGTATTGTCTGAGACAGTTGCCTTCAAACGATTCTGGATGTTGGATTATCTGGGCCATGGTGTCATCGGAGACCTTTCAGGGGGTCTTGGCTGGTCAAACATGATGTATCTTAATCTGGAACAAATCCATAGCCTTTGGCTTTCTGTAGGAACAAAAGCAGAGTCTCTTTTCCAAAGTAACATGTCCTTACATTCAAATTTTGAAGTCAAGGTATCTTTAAAATATACATTTTGGCCTAACTCAACAGCTTTTACAATCAAATGTTTTTCTGCAGTTAAAAATCCCAAAGACAACACAATCCAGATTCTCTGTGTAATATTCATCTTTACACGGATTTTTTATATTAATTTTACTGTCTCTTTAAAGACTTTATTTTTTAAAACTATGTATTTGTTTCTATAACTGTATATATCACCTTTTTTGTCTCTTTCAAGCCTATGTATATTTTACACACATTGTAAACTATTACATCTGAATCTGTCTTATTGTGAATCTATAGCTTTAAACTGCAGCAGCTGTGGCTGCTGGCTCCGCCCACCTCAGCTTCCCAACATGGCGTTAGTATGTTTTCCGCCAGCTCTGGGAGCTATCGTGGGTCTCTGCTTTTAGCCAAGCAGCGTGTAGCCCAGAAACCTCTTTTTTTTTGTTTTGTACTAGCAAAGTCTAAATCCACCATGCAGCTTAATGTGCCACTTGCAGAGGCCTCATTCCCACCATACTCTAGTCTCTACCACACTCTCAATTATTACATTTTTTTTCTCTAGAACTTTTGCTCACATTAGTCTTATTTTCCTTATTAGATTCTGTTCACCCCTTATAAAACGGAGCACTATGTAAAGCTATTACTGAAGAAGAAATGATAGCTGTGGATACCCACAATCATAGAATCCTCTTAATGCAAGATGATGTAAAGAATTTATTATAAACATTCTTAGATGTAACAGGGGAATTCTGGTAACAAGGGCAAAAGGTGCCCTTTATCAATGCTAGAATGCAGATATTAAGAATAGTGGTTTGAAATATTTTATTTCTTCTTTGAAAACTTCATGTGTACAATGTATTTCAATCATATCTACCCGACTTCCTGCCTTAAACTTGTCACTGCCTTAAATTTGCCAAAGACTCCCCCACAACACCTCTCTCCCAAATTCATGTCTCCACATTTTATTTATTTATTTATTTATTTTACATCCCAGCTGCAGTTTCCCCTCCCTCCCCTCCTCTCAGTCCCTCTCCTTATCCCCCATCCCTCTGTTCCCACCTCTCAATCCACTCCTCCTCTGTTTCTATTCAGGAAAGGGCAGTTCTCCCATGAATGTCAACAAAATATGGCATATCAAGTTGTAGTAAGACTAAGCACCTCCCATATTAATTAATTGTCTCCTATTGGGCAAGGCAACCCAGTATGAGGAGTAGGGTCCCAAAAGCCAGTAAAAGAGTCGGAGACAGCCCCTGTTCCCACTGTTAGGAGTCCCACAAGAAGATCAAGCCACACAACTATAACCTATTTGCAGAGTGCCAAAGTCAGTCCCATGCAGACTCCCTGGTTATTGGTTCAGTCTCTGTGAGCCCCTATGAGCCCTGGTTAGTTAATTTGTGGGTTTTCTTGCAGGGTCCTTGATCCCTCTGGCTCCTACAGTCCTTCCTCCCCCTCTTCTGCAGGATTTCCCAAGCTCCAAGCTTTGCCTAATGTTTTCTATAGTCCACTCAGTCTAACTAGCGTTTACCTCACGTGCTTGAGTGTGGGATCATCCACCAGAACATGAACAACCTACTGGTGGCCACACCCCCAAGAAGAATGATTCTTTTTCAAGCATCCATTAGCTGCTCTTAGATCCTCAGCTAAGGGTAGGGCCTTACGATCCCCTCTTACATCCATGTTGGGATTTTCTCTAGCTTGATCTTGCATAGCTACCCATAAGTGTGAGTTCATGCATGCAGTATCCATACCAAGCCCAGGAGACAGCAGTTCACAGACCTCTTCCCTATCCTCTGGTGTTTACATTCTTCTGCTTCCTGTCCAGGGTGCTCTTTGAGCCTTAGGGGGCTTGGTATAGATGCTACATTTAGGCCTGAACACTCAATAACTAAAATTATAAAATATAATTTTCATTCACTTAAAGGAGCTTAAGTAGAGGTACCTTCCAGAGGTGGGGCAATGATGCCCCAGAGACATAAGTAATATTAAACACACTACTGATTTTTATGTGTTAATTTTGTATCCTGCCACTTTGCTGGAAGTGTTTATTAGCTTTAAGAGTTTTATAATTCAGAGTTATTATTAAAAATGTGCATTAATTCCTGTCATTTTACTGAATTTTATAGTCTTTCTAACCATGGAAAATTCAATTACAATAAATAGTTTGGGGTTGGCAGTTGTGGTATTTCTGAACATGAAATATATCTTTCCAGGCTTTTCAGTTTGTAAAGCTTTCTATTGTAATTAGCTATTACTCTGATGGTCCTGCCTTTACAAGTGACTCCACCTCCTCTTTTATAGCTTTCTATACCCTTTCTTTATATACTCTTGCCTTTAATGTTTTAACAAAAATATGTCATGTGGAGTTTCTTTTCTGCTCCTAGCTATTTCATATTCTCTACTGCTATTACATCTGGACCACCATCTCTTCCTCTAGGTTTGGGAAATTTCCTTTTATGGTTATATCGAAAGTATTTTCTATGCTTTTGGTTTGGTATTCTTCTATGCCCATAATTCAAGGATTTGGTTTTTTTCATGGTGTCCAAAGCTCTCCTATGTTCTGTTTGCATACATTTTAAGTTTATCATTGACCTTTACTGAATGATCCTATTTTTCACCATGTCTTCCAGCTTTGGTTCTGTTTCCTATATGATCCATTCTTTTGGCAAAGTTTTCTACTGAGCTTTTTAATTGGCTAATTGAGTTAACACCATCCTTTCAAGTTGGCTTTTCTTCAGCAATTATATTTCTTCGTGGAATTCTACTTTCATATGTTAGGTTGATTACCTTACTTCATTCAGCTCTGTTCTTGTTCTCTTGGCATCCATTCCTGTCATCTTTGAGTTATTTGAACATAGTTATAATTACCCTTTTGAATTTTTTATCCAAGAGCTCTAGTGACCTATTTAGTTAGTGTAGACTTATATAAATTTCTTGTCTGGGAGTTCTTCCAAGTCTTTCTCATGGAGGTTACTTACTTCAACATTAGTAATTTTTGAAGCAGGCATGTTGTCTTTTTTTGTGTGTTGTGTTTATTCCTATGCTGGTTTCTGTGCATTTGGAGTTAGTTTGTTGGTTGATTCTTAAAAAAAAAAAAAAAAAAAAAAAAAAAAAAAACAACTCATGTCACCTTTCTTTTCTCAGTGGCGGCATGTACCATGTTCAGGGGTGGACTATGCCATAATATGTTTGAGGTGTCATCTTCTGCTGTCAGACTGGTATTCAGTGCTGTGGGCTCCTCTGAGAGTTTGCTAATATCTTCAGTAACAGTAACTATCCAAAGGTAACTATCAACACATCCCTGGATGATCCCCAAGTACACCACTATCTAGGGTAGTCCTGACTTTGGTTAGCTCTGACCTGACTTCTGCTTCAAGATCTATCCATTCATGTTATGGGATGCCACACACCTTGGCATCTTATCCTGGGTCTGCTCTGATTCTCTTCCTGAGTCCATAGCTTCCACCATGTGTATTAGACCTGTATACCTGTGTATACCTTACCTTGGGTCAGTTCTGGGTTCCTCTAATATTACTTTGTGGTCCATTAAAGATAGTGTGTACATATACTCAAATATGCATATGTAACACAATCATTTTTCAGCATTTCTCTGATGTTTGAAGGAAATAAACAAGAACAGCAACCAGCCCATGCAGTTTGAATGTTCTCACAGTTCACAGAGATGAATCTGGTAGAGTGGTTGCTTATAATGGGTTCCTGTCTGACGTAGAGTTTATTCCAGTTTGGCTTGCTGCTAAATCTATCTTGGGTTAATTCGTGTTAACAGATTTTCTACCTATTTGCACAGATCAAACACAATCATTTTGTTGAATGAGCAGAGCCTAGAATATAGTAGTTCAGCATGTGTCTTATATTTGAATCTGTATGTATCTGTTTTGCAATACTTACATATACCCTATCACACTTCTTTCCTCCAGAGAGCAACATATCTGTCATTATCATAGTCTTGGGCCACATACCTTCTTTATTATTATTAGATTTCATAGTGTCCTTTTTGGATTTTTGCTGCAGGCCGCAGGAATATATCATAAGAACTCAGCTGGTTATGGCAAAGTCACTACCTGGAGGAATCAGGGAATTCCTCCAGAGGAAGCCAAATCCCAAGGAGTTTTTGGTGTTACTTGGCTTGTTATATATCAGCTGTCTTCTGTTATGAAAATCATGTGTGCCTTCATAGTTTTCCCAATTGATTTTTCCCTAAGAAGGGCTAACAGTGTGCACTGATCACTCTCTAGACATACACATTCCAGGCATTTGGAGAACAGCCTCAGGAAAGGCTTTCTCTGGTATCAGATATCTCCCTTGGCCACTTTCAAGGACGAACAGTGATAACAGTCCACAGGCAAGTCTCCTGATTTAAGGTAAATTCCACAAGGAGACACCACCTAGGTCAGGTGGACGTTAAGTAATAGCTTTACACAATTCAGCTCAGACCCTCCTTTCTTACAGCCTTACTAACTTTATAGACCGTTAACTCCTTACCTAACCACTTCTAGGAATATTTAGATAACCTTCTGCGCTGACAGCTATGCTCAGCCAGAACCCCAGTTCAAGTCTCCCTGTAATTATCATTATTGGCAGCATCCAGCCAGGTCCATCACCGGATAGAGGAAAGTACCTTATCAGAGATACCTCTGTACTCTCTAAGAACAGACCATCCAGGCTACCTGTTTGAGAAGGCCTGGCGGATGTGCCAATTAAGCCTTACTTCCTCCTTTCCCAAACCTTACCTCCAGTTCCAGATCTCCCTTTAACTATCACCAGAGGCATCCAGCTGTACACAGGTTGCCTAGCGACTGAGCACACTTTCCCCCACCCTGCAGAAAAACCGCAGATAGCTTGGACAGATAGGAGCCACAGGAAAAAAGAAGACAGTTTTATTTTCTCCCATTGACCTAGCAACTTATAGATTCTTAACATTTTCTACCAATCACGTTTAAGATTATAGTTGAGCACATAAGAGCCCTCTTCTTAGATATTACCTGAATTCAGCCTTTAGTTAATTCATTTCCCCATTGGTCACTTCCCTTTGGGGTTGCAAATGATAATTAACAGTTATTGCCTCCCTATGTGATTCTTATCACCGTTCCATTTGACCCTGGAAGCCTGGCTTTATATACCGGGACTTCCAGGGCACGGAGGGTCAGAGAAGAGAAAAGAGAATGGAAGAACTAGATGGGTAAGAACTTGAGAGGAACAAACTGAGATGGGGAAGAACTAGATTGAAGGGCTAGAAGAGAGGACTAGAGGAACGAGATGGAAGATGAGGACGAGCCAGATGGGGAAGAACAAGATGAGAAAGAACGAGATGAGGAGAGAGAAGGAGATGGGAGAAAAGATGATATGGGAAGGAACAAGATGGATGAGAACCTAGAAGGGGCAGAACTAGATGAAGGAATAAAATAGAACCTAGAGGGGACCGCAGACAAGTGTAGAGAGAAATCAGGCTAGAAATGAGCTAAATACAAGAGCAGAATATAAGCTTATAACTGACTCAGAAGAATAAAGTGTATGGACTAAGGAGTTTCGTGTACATAGATTCATTTCTTTTTATCAAAGATTAATTATCAGCTGGTTGTAGGTTCTTCCCGGACCCTGGGAGGGGACTATCGAGGGGCTGGACCCCAATAGTCCCCGATATATTTTGCCTTGAATATTGATTCCTTTGTGGGGCTAGGAATGGAACCAAAGGTCTTACATGTAAATAAATGCTCAATCACTGAGTCCAAACTCCCTTTTAAGTTAAAATTCAGGATGGAAATAAAATGCCATGTATACAGTGTAAACCATTTTGACTTTAGTCCACATGTACAATGAAATATTTGAGTCTCCTATTTACTGCAGACCCACTGAGCTGGATTGGTACAGCTTATTTAAAACTTAATGGGCCAAGCTTCAATCTATAAGAACATGATAGCTTTTGAAATGAATGTAAACAATCACTGCAAAACCTATACAAAGAGATGTACTTTAAAAAGAGAGACAAATGAAAATGTAATACTAAAGCATGCTCAAGTAAGATACAAAATGGTAAGAAAATAAAATTGAAGAGTAAGGAAGAACAAACTCAATACAAATAATCATATGGCAGACGTAGACCCTAAAATATAATTCTTTAAAATATAAATAGTTGAGTATACCAATTATAAGACAAAGGTTTGTCAGGCTGAATTTAAAAACAGATTCAAAACAAGAACATGACCCAAATATTTCTTTCTACAAAGCTAACTCAAATATCATGATATAATTAGGTAGTAGATATCCTTAGAAGAGACTAAAAGTCAGCTGAAAGAAGGAATGAACTGGGGCTGGACAGATGGTCCCAAGGCTAGGACCACATACTCCTCCTGCAGAGGACAGGGGTTCAGTTCCCAAAGCCCTGTGTCAGATGGATCACAACATCCAGTAATTGTAGCTCCAGAGGATCTGCTGCCCTCTGCTGTCCTCTGTGGCCCTCCTTGGCTCACTCACGCACGCACGCAGGCACACGCGTGCACAAATCAATCAATTAATAAATAAACAAATAAATAAAATATAAGAAAATGCAGAAGGAATGAGCTACTTATCCATGAAGGCTTGATGGATTTTGATAGCAAGGCATTTACAATTCAGACTGAGGAGTCCATGCTCTATGATGACAGGAGTACCGTCAAAATGACAAGACAATGGAGGACAGGAGAGGAATGGTTGCTAAGGGACACAGTTGTAGAGAGTAAATGGAATGTTGATGTGAGTAGAGAAGGAACAAGAGGGAACTTTTTGGCCATGGATGATATAGTTCTGTATAGTGATTATGGTGGTGATTATATGGATCTACACACAGGACAAGAAGTTCTAGAAATATCATGCAATCTCAAAAAAAGAGGTAAAACCTAAAGAGGTTTTGTTTTGTTTTGTTTTGTTTTTTGTCTAGTTTACAATAATCCACAAATACCAGTTTCCTGGTTTTAACACTATTCTGCAGTTATGTAAGACACTACATTTGGGGTGGCAAAGTAAAGGGTGCCTGAGTTATTGTATTGTTTTTTGCAACTCCTTGAGTTGATACTTCATGTGAAAACCTATCTAAAAAAAAATCTGTTGACAGTTCTCCCAACAGAATGTGTGTGTGTGTGTGTATGTGTGTGTGTGTCCTGACCTTTGACCCTGTGAGTCTTCCTGACTATTGTGATGAATAGGAAGTGGCAAGGTGAGGCTGCCTTATCTCTGAGATTTAGAAATAGCTGTAGAGCTTCTGCTGACTGCTTTCAAGAACTTGACTGGAGAGCCCTCAGCAGCCATGTCAGGAGCAGCTGCCAGCCTCAGAGCTCAGCCTGGAAGGCCCTGTAGAGAAGATGGTACCCATGTGTCCCACATGTTCTGCCCAGAGTTTGTGTTCTTCCCTACCCTGATAGCCCTGGTACCAAGTATCTGAGTGTAAAGCTCTTGAGGTGACCCCAGTCTCAGCCAGTGTCTGGGACGAGCTATGTGAGATAGCTTCAGCTCAGCCAATCCTCAAACTCAGCTGGTGAATAAATTGTCTGTGTGTTGAGCCACTATTTGGTGGTGGTTTGTCTTCTCAGCTGATTTCTCTATTGACTCTCTTGATTAGTGAACTCTTCCTTTATGGGAGCCTGTTTATAAGTTTCATTAAATCTAGCACTCTCCCCTAACAGCTGCTCAACTATATTAGCTCTAAGTCAGTTCCAAGAACTACATGTCATTGGCCTGGCTGATGTCACTTGAACATGCTGAATCTTGTTATTAATTTGTCAAACCTGACTCTTGCTCTAACACTGAACCTAAGATGTGTCAGGGTCCCAGCATCTTCTGAGTGATGTTGTCTGAACCCTAAGCGCTGAGAACAGAGAGCCATTTCCTTCTCAAAGTTAACAGCCACTGTTAAAGTATCAGAGAGAGGGCAGGTCAGATGTATGTCATTAGGACTTCAGGGCTTCCCAACAGCCACCTCACTTCCTGGATGCCCATTTCTCTAACAGTAAAATAAAGAGAACAAACCATTCAATCACTAGTGGTCTGTCTATTGATGAAGCCTAAACCTGTCATTGACATCATGAAAACTGTTAACTTTGTGTACCACTGCACACTGTCCAAGGCAGGGAAGGAGGACTCTGAGTCTGCCAAATAAAGGCAAGAAAAGAAAATCTCTAAGCTCTTCACCCCTCTCCCCTTCCCTGCACTCCAACAAGCACAGACAAAACAAGCCACTTCCAGGGTGTAAATCGTGCAGACTGCCTGAGAATTGGTGGTGGCTCCAGCCCTTGATTGCTGAGGAGGAGGAGGGCCTAGAAAGGAGACTTCTATTTTCAGTGTTTGTTAATGAAGCCCCTTTTGATGGACAGCCCCAAGCGTTTAGTGTTGCAGTGAATAGATGCAATTCAAAGCATCCTGGAAGGCTGATGTAATGATGCACTGTGTTGGAAATGATTATCACATGTGATTTCGAGTGCTGCCCACCACCAGGACCCTTTGGGGTTCACAGGAAGCAGCTTGGTGCTGTAAATGTGGATAAGCAGAGAGAACGTGGCCGGATGGTGCTGACTCCTCGGGAAAGGCAATTAGCCTGGCCTTGCTCCTGCTGCCATGAATTAATAGGGAATTAGTGGGTCTCTTGTTTCATTCACACCTGTGCTCACCCCTGGGCACTTCACCTCACCCTGGAGTGAGTTCACACTGGTGCTTTCCAGGTGCTGAGCAAACCATTCGCACTTGTCAAAAACATGTTCCCTCTGAGTTGCTGAAGATCAGAAAGAAATGCTTCCTCTCACGTTTCATGAGTGACATGCCTGCAACTTCTCATGCCTCCGACATTGGAGTCTCCTTGCACTTCTCTCCTCTAGACACCTGGATTGTGAAGATCTTCTAGAAGTACAGCCATCCAGCCAAGTGCTGTTGAAACTTCCATGCCATTTCCTGGCATTGCTTGCCCTTTGACTCTTTGGCACATGACAACTCGGCTACACACAAGAACAGTGTCAGAATCAGTTCTGAGTACTCTCTATATTCTGGACCCAGCTATGCATGCCTTACCTGCCTAGGCCTACTTAATGTCTCAACAGCTACTTCCTCCATATTACAGAGAAGGAAATCAAGAGTGAGATGGTTTAGGAATCAAGCTCCAAGGGCTAAAGAGGGACTGTTTGTAAAGCACTTACCATGCAAGAGTGAGGACCTGAATTCTAGTCCACATCAGCCCCCACCCCACCCCCAAAAAGAGGCAAAGTGTCTCATGCTTGTAATCCCAGGATTGCAGAGGCAGAGACAGGGGTTCCAGGGCCAGCTTGCCTAACTGAATTGATAAGCTCCAGGCAAGTGAGATAGCTTGTCTCAAAAATCAAGGTGGATGGCATACTGAGGAACAGCACCCAGGGTTGACATCTGGCCATCATATGCACGTTCACACATGTGCACCTGTATATAAAATGACCCCACATACAATCAAGCCCCAGATCACACAAAGGGCTCAGATAATGTATGTCCCCAACTATTCTACTCAGCACTATTTTTTTAAAATTTTCCTGTCTTGGTGCAGTAGAAAGAAGAGAAACATTCTGGCTCCAGGGACAAAGCAAAGACAAGAGACACCCTCTGTGGCTCCAATCTCAGCATCCTAAGTACTGAATGTTTAACCTTGCCACTTAGAGCTCGGGGACAATGTCCACTTCTTGACACCTTCAGCCCATGGTGATCACCAGGTAGAGTATGTGAGAAGTTTCACGTCTACCTATGGCATATTTGAAAGGAATTATAATGACAGAATCCATGAGCTTGCCAATATTTATGTTGTAGTCTGCCTGTCCCACTAGGAGCATCAGGCATCGAGAAGTAGAGAGAGATTCTGGACCAGCAAGTAGAATCCATTCCTGTGAGGCTGCAGGTGGCCCCATAGGCTGCAGGATTTTCTTACATGCTGCTGTGGTGGTCATTAGCTATAGTGTGTTTCAAGGGTCTCATGTCTACTGACACCAGCAGACTCCCAGGTCATTGCAACTCTCAGGATCAATACGATTTTGGTGAACACTGCTTTCCCAAACTAGCGCCTTTACTGAATGTTGCTGGACCTCTCACATAAGGCTATGTTCTGTAGTCAGTCCATCACTGGCAGACATTATACAAGACAATTGCCATTCTATCATATCACACTTAGTCTACAGTCTTCAATCACTCTCAAGTTTAACAGATACCATGCAGTGCACCTGCTCAGGTTGTCTCAGATCCCAGTCTTCCCCTTCACTTATTGTCAGTGTTGTGGGATCATGCAGCTACCTACCTCCCACCCTCATCTGCATACCCCAGCCCTGTCACATCTGAATCCTCAAGTTCATTCATTAAATTTGTGAAGCTGACCAGTGCAAAACTTCAGAGTGCTTCTTCAGGGCCCTCAAGCTGAAATGCATACAGGCTCTGAGCAGGTAAGGTAGACTCAATAAACAATGTGGCTCTCTAGGCTAATTCTGAAAACCAGGAAGTTATTTACAGGTCAAAGGTGAAATAAAGGTGGCCATTTTGTTTTTTAGTTTCTTTCCAGAAATTCATATTGTATATGTGAGGTATGAGTTTTTCCCCATTAAAAATGGTACTCCTTAACTGTCATTAAAAAAAAATCTTGTGGGGACCATTAACTGTCTATGAAACAATGTGGTCTTAAGAGCTGCCAGCTTATAGCAATCTACTGAAGTATAAGTTTGGGGGTTAAAAAATCAATTTGTATTTTTTTTTTAGTTCTTCAGTCGTCTAAGAACAACACTCATTGTCTTGGCACACTTGGGTGAAGGATGTATTTGTTGGTTTTTCTGCTTAAAATGTTCACTCATAGAACCAAATTGATTAAGATCTAAAATTAAATATGATTTGTCCCCCACCCTTGCTGTCCTTCTTGGTGTATACACAATCAGATGGATAGATATGTTGATACAGGAAACACTAAGCAAACAGCACTGATAATTAGTGTGATGGATTTGGTGACTTATCAATTTTCATGTTCATAGAAGAAATACTAATTCTTACTGAGTGAACACCTCCTAACTCATAATGAGAAAAACAGTCTGAGGAACTGTGGTGACAATGGTTGATTGGAAGAGCAACAAGTATAACAGTCGTTCAACAACAATGGAAAGGGCCAAGGAGATGTATGTCTAATGATACAGTAAGTGGTACATACAGATTTAAAAACCACTTTCCAAACTCTTGTGTTTTTCAGGTAATCTGTCACTACTGTCAGGTGTCCATGTGGCAATGCTGAGCACATAGCATGCCAAGAAATATTTAAACAATCCATTGCTTATCCCTAGAACCCCAATAGCAAACACGTTCTCTTCCATTATGTGTATTTAGACCCAGGGGGGATTTATGATTCCTGGCTATGGTTATATATACTGTGATAAGCCATCCAGCTATACCACAGAAATCTTCACTTAGGAAGCATTTCTCTCAGGTAGCAAAGCAACAGGAGAGAGGACATTTATCTTCACCTCTACAGCAGGGCAATGGCGTCCTGTTGGGGAAAACTAACACCACCAACAACTGAAATGGAAGTTTAAAACAGCTGAGTGTAGAGAATCCTGTGCTTTAATGGCAAGAGCTGTCAGAGATATGCCTCACAGAAATCCTTCACAGCTTTTGTCCACTCAGCAAGATCTTTTGCTTTGCTGTCTCACTGTCCCATCTGTGAGTGAGTCTTCATTTCTCTCTTGTTGAAGCCACAGCCAGATGGTGGGGGCAGCTTGCCACACCTCTGTGACCTCCCCACACAGTAGATGCCTCCAAGTGTGTCCTCTCCTCCTTGGAGCCGCATGCTGAGCCTCTTGACGCTGCCTTCATTGTCATAGATTTCAGGCAAGGCACGCTTCATTTAATGGAGGTCTCCAGGGTGAGTGAGTGACCTCCAGACTTAGGGACCAGATGGATTCTGTGCCGCAAAGGAATCAGAAACCATAAAGAGATGACATATTCAGAATGTTTTCCAAAGCTGGTGAGCAAAGGATTCATATATCACTTATGCAAAGATGTTGGTGTCATTGACAAATTCAGTTTTATTGGCTAACCTTGGGGGCTCCCTCCCTGCCTTACGTAAGGAAACTTTGAAAGGGATGTATCTATAGACTTGGTTACATCTGTGGACATATAGACCCTCATTTAGACCTCTCTTCATTTCTCCTAAAATTTAACAGGAGCCAAGCTAAAATATTGTTCTTAAAATTTTGAGCTTTTTTTTCATTTTCCATTCATGATCTTCTTGTGTTCCCAGCTACCAGCAAGAAGTCTAGGAAAATAGTTCTTCTTCAATTCACTCCCTCCCCCTATCCAATTGAAATGGAAGTTTCACTACCACATACATTTCTGTCTACTCCAAACTCAGTGTTAACTATGTTTGTTTGTTTGTTTCTAAATTCATCCTCTACTCATCAGAATGATTTGATCCTAAGCAAATCTGACCTTCACCCTCCAGCTAGAATCACCTCAATGATTTCTGATTGCCCATGGGACAAGAGTCTACATTCTTTATAACACAGTTCACAAGATTCTCATGGAAGGGATTTCTGTCTAACAGTCTCTTGATCCATCATTGTTTCTTTAAATTCCATGTTCTAACATAAGTAGATTAATTACTATTAACTCTAGAAAAACATATATTATTATAATAGACAACATTTTTTTAAACCTGATTCTCAAAACTCCTACTCTACCATACTTCATGTACTTGCCTTCACAAGGATCTCAGATTGACTCTTTGTTTCTTCTATGGTGTGTGCATAAATGCATGCATGTTCTTATGTGTAGTAGGTGCCTGTGTGCATGGATTCTAAAGGGTGACTCCTCATGTCTTCCCCCATCAGTCTCCATCTTATTTATCCAGTCAGGTTCTTTCACTTGACTTCAGTGCTCATCAATTTGGCTATTATTGTTAGCTCACTTGTTCTTTGAACCTTATCTCTGCCTCCTGCCTCCTGGCCTCCATACCCACCAGGTTTTTATATGGGCAATGGAGTTCTCAACTCTGGTCCTCATACTTGCCCAGCATGTACTTTTGCCCACTGATCTACCACTCCAACATAGAAGTAAGTCCTAATACACCTTATAACACATTATCAATTATTAGAGCTAAAATTAAGACTAGAACTACACATTATTTATGACATAAACTTGGGCCTTTAAAAATGTAATTTGAAGACCAATGTCCAGTCAAGAGACTTCTCACCCAGGAGTTTATTTCTGTTATTCAAAAATAATTTGTTTTATCTGTGTCTTTTGCCTTGAGTAGGTTTAATGTGTTTGGGAAGCAACCCTAAGATTCCAACATATGACTGATGAATTTCTTTCCCATGTCAGTGAATTGGACATTATATCCTGGATCCTCAATAAATGTGTCTCATTCACAAGGTACCCTAGTTACTATTCCTGTCTGTTAGCAACTGCACTTACATTTGTAATAGCCCTTAATAGATAAAGCCCTCCTGTGCTACCTGGTAAATTCAGTAATGGTTCATACTATTAATGATCCTTTAATAATTCCCAGTTACCAAAATCACCTGGCATAAATGGCCTCCAGCTCTGATGATTTTAAGAAAGCCATGGAGAGTCAATAAGAGACCATGCCTAACCTTGGGCCAAGGTCATCTGCATTGGAGGGTCAATCTACAAATGATAAATAAAATGCTTGGATGGCATCATCATTAATGTAATAATTGTGGGAGCAGCACAACACATGTGATATGAAAGAAGGGAGTAGGGTACTAGGAATAATTTCAAAATGTAAGTTAAACAAAAGGTTTGAATACATGTACCCTGTGATTCCAGAAGACTTGGATAATTAAAGCAAAATTAGTGTCTTTCATGGATAACTACATATGAGTTTTGGTTGGTCAGACCCCCAAGGTCTCTAAAACTTCACAGGCTATTGCTATTAATAGTAGTTACCCATGATAACTGTATGGTAAGAACTGTTAAAGATCCTTCGTGCTAAAATATGGACTTGCTTGATAGTTTTTATATAGACACTATCTTCTACTTCTAACTTATTGGACATACTTTCTGAAAACAGAAATTTATCATTGCATAAACATCCTTAAATCTGGCACAACAATGCAAACAATTCCATACACAAATCCTACTTGTCATTGATTGGAGCCCATTGATTAGAAACTGGCTGGAGGTGAGACTGGCTGGAGGTGAGGACAGCCTCAGATTCAGCAGCCATGGCACGCTGAATCACATTGGTCATTCATTTATTCACTAGATATTTTATTTAACAAATTTAATTAGCCTTCTATTCTCTGCTGTGCTCTGTTTCTGTTGATGACCATGATACATGAAAATGAGAAATGCCTTTTTGCCCTTGTGAAACACATAAGCTTGTCCCTGGAGAATCAGAACTAAACACTGTAGGCCAAAATGAGTAAACACTTCAATAGATCAATCTGGATCTGGATAATTGCTGTGATAAAAATAAATCAAAATAAATATTGACGGCAAACTATGTTGGTGGGTTACTGTGTAGGCACTGGTCAGGGAAGGGCCTCTACTGAGGTAGCAATTAAGCAGAGATGTAAGTGAAGCGCCAAACAGTGCAAAGCATGGGGATGTGGCAGACAGAGAAATCCCAGCAAGGTTTGACATGTCTGATAAACAACAGAGAGTAACACAGCTGGGCAGTGTTGCTGGAGAATTTCTCTCCAGCTCCCACCATCAAGTCCCGCCAGTCCCAGAGCCCATTTATAAAATAAACATACAGACTCTTACATTATTTAAACTGCTTGGCCATTAGCTCAGGCCTGTTATTGTCTAGCTCTTACTCTTATATTTAGCCCATTTCTATTAATCTTTACTTTGCCACATGGCTCATGGCTTACTGGTACCTTACATCTTCCTTGTCCTGATGGCGGCTGGCAATGTCTCTCCCTCAGCCTTCCACTTCCCAGAATTCTTTTTCTTGTCCCGCCTATACTTCCTGCCTAGCCAATGGCCAATCAGTGATTTATTTACTGACCAATCAGCAACACACTTGATATACAGACCATCCCACAGCACTTCCCCTTTTCTTTTCTTAAAAAGGAAGGTTTTAACTTTAACATAGTAAAATTACATATAACAAAACAATTATCAAGCAAGAATTACAGTTACAATATTAAAGAAGAGATCCTATCTATCTTATATTTGTAAGTTTAAGGTTTTATATCTAACTTATCTTTTATTATAACTAAGGAAAATTGTAAGTATCTAGTCTTTAACCACATCAAAGACCTCAGAAGGATATGCTACTACCTGAGAAATGGAGAAGGATATAAGCAACTTTTAGGAGTCTTGTAGGGTAGACAGAGACAGCTGGCAGCCTGGACAGTCATTCAAAGTTCTCTTGTAAAGTTGGGGCATCTGTCTTTAGCCCACAGGCCTAGAGTCTCTTATTCACTTTTTTCTGTGTCCTGTAGAATGTCTGGCAGTTTTCTCTGCAAAGCAGGAACCTGAAGGACCATTTTGTCAAGCAAAGTTCAGTGGTCACCTTTGTATGGGTCCTGCATGTCCAGTTGATCAGGCAGTCCAGGCAAGAACAGTTTCTTGCCCAAATGGCTATTTTTGTCAAGGTGAAGATAAACTCCGTATGGAGTGTCTTCGATGCCCATCCTCCTCTCTGAAGTAAATCGGTGCTGTCAGGAGCAGACATGTCTCACTGTCCAGAAAGTCTAAATTTTTAAAACATTTTAAATGCCATATTCTGTAGGTCTTTGAAGTGTTTGAAGACTACCTATCTATCTGAAATATAACTATGTATACCTAGAAGACTTAACTAACATGGCTACAAATATGATTATCATAGATGACTAATTATTAATCTATTTTTTAATTATCCATTACAATTTTAAATGAGTTACATAAACATAATACCTCAAACAAGAATAGAAATATATATACAGTATAACAAAATTAAGTTTAAATTTGTATCAATAAACTAAAATCTATAGTAATGTAAAACATTTTAAACAAGTTGTTACTCTTTAAAAGTAGGTTCAATAATCTACCCTTTCATCCTATCATATCTAAACTATCCCCCTTTTTGTTTTAGAAAGAGATTGTATTTATAATCAACCTGATTTAAATAAAAATATTGTTTTTTCTCTGTCCCACACCAGAGGGCTCTTCTGATTTGGGACACAAGAATCTCTTAATTATTTTTTTTTTTTTTGAGCAATATGTCTGGGTTTAGAGGGGGAGTGAGCCAATTCCATCTCTAAAGCCAGCTTGGTATATTTGGGAATTTGGGCGTAGCTTCTCTTACTACTTCCTGCTGGAGGGGGGCGCTGTATCTTCTGGAGACAGAAAGAAAATTTTAGGATCATGGAGTAGTCCGTGAGGCTGTATATCTGAGCCAGTTGACTTGAAACCATTCTGGATGTTGAATCATCTGGGCCATGGTGTCATTGGAGACCTTTCAGGGGGTCTTGGCTGGTCAAACCTGATGTATCTTAATCTGGAACAAATCCATAGTCTCTGGCTTTCTGTGGAAACAAAAGCAGAGACTCTTTTCCAAAGCAACATATCCTTATATCCAAATTTTGAAGTCAAGGTACCTTTAAAATATACATTTTGGCATAACTCAACAGCTTTTACAATCAAATGTTTTTCTGTAGTTACAAATATCAAAGAGAACATAATCCAGATTCTTTGTGTGGTAGCCATCTTTACGTGGCTTATTTTTTTATATTAGCGTGAGCCTATTGCTTTAAACTGTAGCCTTCTAAGCCTGAAACCGCACTGGCGCTGTGGCTGCTGGTTCCGCCCACTTTAGCTTCCCAACATGGCGGCGGTCCGCTTTCCGCCAGCTCTGGGAGCCATAACTCTCAGAAATAGTGGGTCTACACTTTTACCAAAGTAGCGTGTAGCCCAGAAACCTCTTTTTTTGTTTTGTACTAGCAAAGGCTAAATTCACCACACAGTTTAATGTGCTACTTGTAGAGGCCTCATTTCCACCATACTGCAGGTCGAGAGCGCACGCTAGGAACCCGCCAGTAGCTCAAACCGGCAGCTGCCGCTTATTTGAGAGAGACAATTAGGAAGCTGTTTTTAGGTCCGTTTTAGAATCTTTTTTCTAAGTTTTTAGGTGGAAACTCTTGCCACCACGTTGGACGCCATTTGTTGCTAGAGAATTTCTCTCCAGCTCCCACCATCAAGTCCCGCCAGTCCCAGAGCCCATTTATAAAATAAACATACAGACTCTTACATTATTTAAACTGCTTGGCCATTAGCTCAGGCCTGTTATTGTCTAGCTCTTACTCTTATATTTAGCCCATTTCTATTAATCTTTACTTTGCCACATGGCTCATGGCTTACTGGTACCTTACATCTTCCTTGTCCTGATGGCGGCTGGCAATGTCTCTCCCTCAGCCTTCCACTTCCCAGAATTCTTTTTCTTGTCCCGCCTATACTTCCTGCCTAGCCAATGGCCAATCAGTGATTTATTTACTGACCAATCAGCAACACACTTGATATACAGACCATCCCACAGCAGGGCAGAGTGACCTTCTTGCCCTGCCTGGTTATGTGTGAATAGTGGCATAATTTGGTCAAAAAATCTGATGTCTAACATTCAAAATTAGTTATAATTTAGTTAAACTACAGAGGCCAGGCTTCTCCTTTGGCAACATTTGCAAAGGAGATGTGAGTTCTCTCCACTAAGTGGTTAAGCGTTTATTACTCTGGGTCAAGGGGAAAAGAGCTGTGCTCATGCTTCAAAAGCTAACCCTCCTTCCTGTACTGCATTCATGTCTTTCTGTTTTGTCTTGTCACCCACTGATTTTAAACAGCAGCAACTGTTTGAGGATGAACTTAGAACTACGAGGTGCATAGGAGTTGGGGAAGACGTGCGGGCTGGGAGGCAGAGGAGAGTGAGAGAGCGAAAGGAAACAGAATGTACTGTGCACATGTGTGAAATTGTCAAAGAGCAAGCGTGGTCAATAAAAAGATAAAGAAACAAAAAGCTTAACTTAGGCATGGCAGTACACCCCTGCATTCCCAACACCGCTAGGATCAGGAGTTCAAGGCTAGTCCTAGCTACTCAGTGAATGTGAAGTCAGCCTGGGCTACACGCAATGCTATCTCAGAAACATAAACAAAGGCTCACTCTGTGTTAGTTTCTTTGACAAGATTCCAGTAAATCGTTAGACATGGACTATGAACCAGAGACTATAAAAGAAAAAATCGAGAGTGGATAATCTGTCTATAAAACCTCCATGAGACTATATAGATTAGATATTTATGATATATATATGAGATACATAGATATGTAGATATCTATGTGATATATAGATATAGAGAATAGATGTGTATATTTGTATATGATTATATATACACAAATGTATGCACTCACATGTATATGTGGATTTATATTGCATTATTATATTCAGTAGGATATATTAAACTATATTATGTTTATATTATTACATATTTATATTATTTTATTATTATTAGCCATATAAGAAATGAACTGAAAACCAGTTCTGAGTTTTCACTCAGACTCCAGAAGAAAAAGTATTTCTACCAATGTGTAGTCTCTACTCTCCCCCTCAACACAGACTAAACAGCCCGGAGCCCAGCAGGATGAGCTCCCATAGACAGGCAGACAGACACCAGAAGAGGAGCATGGCAGAAACATACAGCATCCTTACAGATCCACAGAAACACCAATAGCATTGTCTGGAAAGACCCAGGAATTCGTATTAGGCAAACGGGACAGACAGCATAACACATCCAGAAGGGAGACCCCATCTGGCCAGCCCAGTGACTGACTTATCAGTCACATGATCACAGGTATGCACCCCAAATTCAGGTCACTCTAAGGATAACCCTAAATTGTCCAGAGGCCATCAGAGCTGTAGGAGCAATTTAACACCTTCTCTCTGGGTTGTTTAATATAACTTAATTAACACTTTCACTATGTGTTCATTTTAAAAGTAATTTTAGAAGTATTTTTAATATTAAAACAAACCAAGGTGCAAAGTAAGTTTTTATGCATAAAAAAACCCCACTAAATTAGTATAGGCTTCAAGAACCCTTTGGTGTTCAAATACTCAAGTAATCTCTGCCATTTACAGAATACTTCTTTTATTCATAAACACATCATTTGGGTCAACTAATGTTTACGTTCTTGTCAGACCCAATGCTAATACCATGCCAGGTATGCTAGTGAAGCTGCCTTCAACCTGGAGGTCTCGCTGAGGCAACAGCTGCTGACCCCACCCACACTCAGAGTTTCTAGTTTGGAATTGGCATGCACTTTTCCAGCCAGTGCCACAGCTGGTCCAGGGAACACACTTTGAAAACAGTCCTGGAGTGAAAACTATAACAGGAATTAGAATTCCAAGTAACTCCTGGTTACATCACAGTGTAGAAGAGAAAGTTGACCCACAGGAAGACAAAGGATTCCCCCACAGGCATACTTCATGAATGGCTTTTATTTGGTCCTATACAACTTGCCTTGCTTTAAGCTTTTCGGGAAACAAAATTCAGTCCAGATTTTTTGGATAGTAACAGAATTGTGAACTGGTTTTCTTCTCTGTTGTGGGAACAAAGCACCTGCTGAACTCTCCTCCTTCCACAAGACTTCAAAAGCAACTCGTGGTTCAATAGAAGCAACTCGTGGATGTTCCATGGAAGGGAAGGCATTTCCTAGATGCCGGTCTCAGACCTCAGTCTAATACCTGACAGGGTCAGAAGCAGAACCCAAAGGCGAACGTGTCAGAAGTGATGCAAATGAAGAATGAAAGTGGGGCCATTGAGAGATCAACGTCAAATGTCAGAGAAGCTACTGCTTGGAACAAGAGCAGAGTGTGAGGCTGAGTTCAGGAAGGCACAGGGATTTCACAAGCCCACGGCAGCCTCCAGCCTGTCGGTTCTGATCACCACAACCCATTCCAACAACACATCGCAGTGGCCCGTGGCCTGCACATAACTAGCACCACAGCGAGAACCGTTTAAAAGGCAGGCAGTTGACACATAATCAAAGCAGCTGTCCTGGTTTCTTTCCTTGTGCTGTGACAAGATGCTGTGACCTGCCCCCTGCCTCCAGCCATGCCCTCGCCCAACACACATATAGCCAAAATCAAGGGTTTATTTTAGCTTACAACTCCAGGTTACAGTATATTATTGCAGAATTCAAGGCAACAGGAACTGGAAGCAGCCAGTTTCAGCACATCCACAGGCAGCAGAGAGAAATGAATGCTGGCAGACTTACTCAGTTCCATGTCTCATCTCTTACACAGTTTACAGTCCAAACCCAGGGAACGGTACTACCCACTCCTAGGTTGGATCTTTCCACATAAATTCAAGCCAGACAAGACAGTTCCCCCAGATATGTACATAGGCCAACCTCATCTAGACAGATGCCAGAGAAGGAGGAGGACCTCAGGGGCCAGCTACCCAGCTACACAACCAGCAATGGAGTAAAAAAGAAAGGTATACAAAAATAGAGAATGGAAAAAGCCCAGAGGCAAATAATAGATGGGATAATTTTAAGTTAAGGAAAGCAGGTAAGAAACAAGCCAAGCTAAGGCCAGGCATTCATAATTAAGAATAAGCCTCCATGTATGATTTATTTGGGAGCTGGGTGGTGGGTGCCCCAAAGAAGAAAAAACAAATAATGTAATGACATATTGTGTACCCTAATAAACATGCCTGAGGATCAGAGGACAGAGCCAGGCACTAGATTAGACATAAAAGTCAAGCAGTGGTGGCACACACCTTTAATCCTATCACTCAGGAGGCAGAGATCTGCCTGGATCTCGGCAAGTTCAAGGCCACACTGGAAACAGAGCCAGGCCGTGGTGGCACACACCTTTAAACCCAGTACTGGGAAGCACACATACCTTTAATACCAGGAAGTGATGTCTGGGCAGAGAAAGGTATATAAGGCCTGAGGAAACAGGAACTCATTCTCTTTAGACTGAGGATTTCCTAGAGGTAAGAACTAGTGGCTGGCTGCTCTGCTTCTCTGCTCCTCAGGCAAGTTTATTAGGATACACAATATATCACTATTGGTTTTAAATGCGACACTTCTACTCTGTGAGGAAAGGTCATGAGGCACGACAAAACCCAGTATCAGAGAGCTTTATGGGGGTGGGGGGAGACAGAACAGAGTGACCAGGCCTGTGAAAGACACCTGCAGAAAGGGGGGAGGAGGAAAGATCAGAAGAGAGGGGAGGAGTCTGTGACCGGCTTTTTAAGGATTCCCCCCCTGCACATGCGCATGTGGGCTTGCAGAGCTATGCCACGCATGTGCAGATTGCGTGACCACGCTTTGCGCATTGAGTGATTGAGTGATCATGCAGCACACGGATGACATGAGACATAAAATCCCTTGCTTGGCTACTGAACTGCACATGTGCGTTCATGCAGCTGGAGGAGCAGCAGAAACCTAACAATCACCACAAAACAACAACATCCTTGCTCCCTCAGTTTGCGATGATTCACAGAATGAGCCACACAATTAGCTAAGAGAAATGCAAGTCAGATTGAAGGTATCTAAACAGATCAACAGATTTTTATCTAGCAAGTGTCCTAGTTCAAACTCTCTCCTTCAATGTATTTCTTAACAAAAGCAGAGTCGGGGCTTGAAACAATGTCTATAGTATCACCCAGTGCATACACATTGATAATTATCTCAAACGTTAAAATTCAATTTTAAGATGATTCCATGAGAAGTTCTTGCTGTGAATGCCAGGGATAACATGAAAACTAAAAGCAGTACATAATTTTGTCTGAAAATTAAATGCTAGACTACACAATGCTACTTTTCTATTGTAATTATTTGTGGACATTTTTGTCATACCTCATAAGATAAAGTCCTTGTCAAATTGGTTTACCGTAGCACATCATGAACATTTGGTTTCTGTGATCTATGGAGACATTTTAAAAGATGCTTCTTTGTGATGGTCACTACCATAGGCTAGTGGAGACCTCCTCACAATTAAACAATAGCACTAGGCTTTGCTCTGGAGCGTGAATCTCCCCTAGTTCTCTGAGAAACAGGAGACAGTGTCAGCAGATGGGGCCAGTGCAGAGTGAGGCCTGGGGTCCTGGGGTCCTGGGGTCCTGCTTGTTGTCAGTTGAAGGTTTCTGAGTAGTTGATTGAATTCAGTGCCTCTGGACTGGAGAACCTGCATTACAGCTGATGTTGGCCAGGAACCTTTTTCCCCAGTCCTCATCCCCCAGCATTTTCCTTCTCAAAAATCGCAATGTCAGCATGTCTAATGTTCTGAATATCTCGTACTTCCTCTACTTCTATACATCATGGATGACACCACTCAACCTATCTCAAACTCAGTTGATTGCTCAGTTGCATTGGTAAATTTTTTTTTCTTTTTTTATTAATTTTTTTCATTTATTTTACAGTTTCCTCTCCCTTTGTTCCCTCCCCACAAGCCTCTGGGGTTTCTCCCTCCCCATCCACTTCTCCTCCTCCTTTCAGAAAAGGGCAGGCCTCCCATGGGTGTCAACAAAGCATGGCACATCAAGTTGAAGCAGAACCAAGCTCCTCCCCTGCATCAATGGCCTAATCACAGAGAGTAACAGCAAAGATAAAAGGCCACTGAGACCACTGAGAATCTGACAGCCATGGTAGCTGACACCCACAAGAACAGGGGTGAGTGAGCTGAAGCTACCGTTTGTTGGTGCCGTACATCTGGATCCAATATCCAGCTACTGAGTAACAAACAAAAGATGAGTGCAAGCGGGGGCGGAGAGACATTCCCACCCAAACATCTTGATGGCATGACTTACTGTAACAAAGGAAAGCTTTAACAAAGATTCTAAAAAGAACAACCAGTCATTTGGACACCACTGATGGGTTAATTCATACCTAAAAAGACATAATCTACAAGACACCATTGAGCAATGGCCCAATATAACCCAACAAAGCGATTTATGTGACTGAATGAAGGTGTCACTGGTGTTTACTAGCAGTCACAGTCACGGACATATCCCCATCACAGCCACATGAGTGGAGTATTAAGGTAAACCAGGTGAGTTGGCTACGTGAACAGGAAGCTTGTCATAGGCATGATTACCTTCGGTCTGTATTGACTGAGGAAATCCAATTAGACAAAGGCCAGCAGCTCAGCCTTGGCTGCAAGCCCTGAGGTCCCTGTTATCAGGCAGAGAACTCTTTAATCTGAAAGTAATTATTGAATTTCAAACACTGTTCTAGGCACCAGGAACAAGCCACACAAGGCCCTTCCTTTTATAAAGATCGGAGCCTACACTGTCACGAGGACAATAAACAAATGTTTGCACCAAGGGATGGCTCACTCTGGTAAGGGACACGAGGAAGCTACAGGGTGCACTTGGCCCTGGAAGAGGCAAGCATGGCCAGAGGAAGATGTCTGAGTTGAGAAGTGCACATTGAAAAGGTTCTACTGAGAGGATCAGAGGAAAGAATGTTCAAGGCAGAAGCCATTTCCAGAGTAACAACATGAATCTAGTGAGAAAGATCTCCACTCTTACCTATGGAAAGCTCACAAACAAGGCCGGTAGCCAATGGGGCTACTGCCAGAGTTAACAGATACCACACAGAGCCTCACAGAACATGGTAAGAGGTTTGGGTTTATGTCAGTGCGCTGGGAAGTCACCAGGAAGCTCAAGCTGCTGGGGTGCAAAAATAAGCTGACATATATTTTTTTTAATTTTGGGGATATGTGTTTGTGTGAATTTTCATGTATATCCAGGTGTGTGTGTGTGTGTGTGTGTGTGTGTGTGTGTGTGTGTGTGTACATATATGTGTGCATGTGTGTATGTATTCCTATGGAGGTGTGGAGGCCACAGGACAGCCTCAAATGTCGTCCCTCAGATACCACTACCTTTGTGTTTTTCATGAGACAGGGTAATGTGAGAAATCTAAGAATTACACCTTAAAGGGTAAAGGAATTTATTAGGAAGGAAGACTCACTACAGCATGGGAGATTTATTGTAGGGTCCTGGAAGGCTGAGGTACAGTCCCATACTGTTCTTCTGCATGAGTCCATCCCAGAATCCAAGCCCATGAGGGAGAGTAGAGAGCAGCTTAAGTGGTCTCAGGTCTTAAGGGTAGCCTGAACCATGCCCCAGGGGCAGGTACTTCAAGGTCATAAGTAGTTAGGCCCTTTACCAGCTACATCTCTAGGGGTGGTGCTTCAAGGTCATAGATAGAACAGATATCTACTATAACAGGGTCTTTCACTGGCCTGGAACACACTGAACAGCCTGGGCTGGCTTGTGAGCAAGCCCCAGGGTTTCATTTTCGTCTGCCTCTCTAGTCATGGGTTTGCAAGCCCATCCCTGGGCCTAGAGTTTTAAAACAGTCTCTAGAGACTGACTCAGTCTTCATGAGTGCAAGGCAAGCACTTTACTGACTGAATGATTCCCTCTTTCCTAATTTGACCTCTTTGATAAGAGCTTGGGATGTTACAGGGATAGAAGCAGCTATCCATGGGGAAGTTTTCTGTCATAATCGGGGGGGAAAAATGACATTGGCTTGGACAAGAATAAATAAAATTCAGATGCATTTAGCAAATAGGTTGGAGAGACCAACTTACCACATTAAATGCAGAAATAAATTTCTGAACTGTGGTAATGTTAGTAAGCCAGGCAGGGACAAAACTCCCTTCAATATACCTTCAACATGCCCATAGCCTTCTCTTTTATAGGTGAGACTTTCCGGAGAAAAAGGAGCATGCCCAGAAGTATTACTGTCCACCATTTTAACCTCCCTTACATCTACTCTAAGTCCTTGGGCTGAGAACTTCAAGTGTGCCCATTATCTTTCCTTGTTGAAGTGTCGTCTTCATCTCAGCATGACTGGGGATATTCTCCTTAAATGAGAGTGCTCAGAGTAAGTCTACCCTTAGAATATGTGTGTATATACATACACATGTATGTGTATATTCTCATTGTATACAATCCTCAGTCCTTAAATGACCCCCATGCTCTCCTTGCTTGTTGAATGCAGAAGATCTCTCCTTACACTTATTTCCACTCATATCACCATGCTTGCTTGGGTTTTTAAGCCTACCAAGATATGAGCACTTTGTCCTCAGTTAGAACAAAGTTTCAAAGATGCCCACTCCTTGTGTTCCACCTTTGCCTCTAGGTTCTTCTAAGGCTGTTTTAATTTCTAAATAGGTAGAGCTAAAACACAAACACAAAATCCTACCATTTTCCTTTATCTATTCTTAAACATAATTTTATGATAGGACCCAGGAAATGACTGTAATATTCATCTGAACAGCAAATGTATGAGCCATCCTACCCCGTCACTCTCCATCCACCCCATGCAGAAGTGGAAGAAGGAAGACCTATGCACACAACTTGTATGCAAATGTTCATGGCAGCGGTTGCCATAGGACCTTACAATAGTAGAAACAACCATGATGTCCTGAAACCTGAAAGCAGTTAAATAACACATGCACAGAAACAAAAGGGGCCAGCTTGCTGACACCAGCCTGAAGGGACTTTACAAGCAAAATGAAGACAGACTGTAACACAAACTGCTAAACAGTCTTATTAATAAAAAAACAAAAAATAGAGCCAAATATTGGGGTGAAAGCTGAAAGATCAGAGGAATAGAACAAGTCAGCCAGCCACAAGTTCTTACCACTAGGAAATCCTCAGCCCAAGAGAGTTAACTTCCTGTATATTCACGCCTTATATACCTTTCTGTATCCTGCCACCTTACATCCTCTCTGCCCAGCTACATCACTTTCTCTTTCCACCCAGGTCTATTATTTCCTGTCTGTCTGTACAGACCTCCAGACTTCTATGGTTAACTACTGCTGGGATTAAAGGCATGTACCATCCTGCTTCGCTCTGTCCCCAGTGTGGCGTTGAACTCACAGAGATCCTATGGATCTTTGCCTCCCAAATGCTAGGATTAAAGGCATGTGCTAACATTGCCTGACCTCTAGGTTTAATATAAATAATGCCTGGCTTTGTCCTCTGATCCCCAGGCAAGCTTTATTTGTTAGAGCACAAATAAAATATTACCACAGCAGACAAAGGAAACAAAATGCAAAGATCCACATGTTCCACCTAGAAACGTATCATGTGTGCTCATGGATGATGAAGGCTTCAATTTGGGAAGTGATTGAAATAGGTGAAGGAGCCAGGAATAAAACCTGTGGTGGCTTCCCCAGCCCCACAAGAAGAGAAATCAAATATAAGGATAAAATATGTCCAGGGGCTGTTTTAACTTGATGGAAAGATTCTTCTAAATTCTAATATAGTAATGGTTACTACAAATTATTGGGTTCTTAGCACCTTCCCTGTGTTAAGGGGGCTAATATCACAGCTTGAATCCATCTAGGGCCCAGGTTGTTTCCAACCATACATTAATAATGTGTCTTCCTTTACTTAGTGCCACTGAGTGTTGAGCACATGCTAAGGCTAGGGGATACCACAGAAAACTAGGGACCTGTGACTTCAAGCCTCGTTTGAGAAGCACAGAGATATACACAAATGGTATAGATATTAGTATCTCATTCATACAACTCTATACTGCCCTTTAACTCAGCAGTGTGCTAATTCACAGATGGATTCCACAGCTTATTCAACAAGGTCTGTTGTAAATAATACATTTTCAGCATTATCACAAACACTGAAGACAGTGGGCAAACAGCTTTTATCAGTAAGTGACCATATTCTAAAATGAGAGGAAAAACACTGTTTCTCTCTATTCCCATGATGTCTTCATTTATCATAGTATCCCTTTCCTTGCTCTCCCACTCTGTCCCTGTTCCAGCTCAAACCTCCCATTTCCCTATGTTCTCATCCCCCATCCCTTGCCCTCCATAACCCCCCTCACGCCCAGTTTGCTAATATAGATCTCATCTATTTCTCCTTTGCTGGGCAATCCTTGCGTCCCTCCTAGGGTTCTCCTTGCTAGCTAGCCTCCCTGCAGCTGTGAGTAGCAGTCTGGTTATCCTTTGCTTTACATCTAGTATCCAGTTATGAGTGAGTATATACTATGTTTGTCCTTCTGAGCCTGGGTTACCTCACTCAGGATGATATTTTCTAGTTCCATCCATTTGCCTGCAAATTTCATTATTTTTTACTGCTGAGTAGTACTCCATTGTGTATATGTGCCACATTTTCTTTATCCATTCTTTGGTTGAGGGTACCTAGGTTGTTTCCAGGTTCTGGCTATTACAAATAATGCTACTCTGAACATAGTTGAGCATGCGTCCTTGTGGTATGATTGAGCATTCCTTGTGTATATACCCGAGTGGTATAGCTGGGTCTTGAGGTAGATTGATTCCCAATTTTCTGAGAAACCACCATACTGATTTCCAAAGTAGCTGTACAAGTTTGCACTCGCACCAACAGTGGAGAGTGCTAGGGGAGTTCCCAGGAATACACAAGGATGAACCCACCTTAGACTACTGGCAATAGTTGAGAAGGTGCCTGAACTGGCCTACTCTGGTGGTCAGATGGGTGAATACCCTACTGTCATCATAGAGCCTTCATCCAGTGACTGATGGAAGTAGACGCAGAGATCCACGGCCGGATGCCAGGCCAAGCTCTAGGAATCCAATCTGTAGCTTGAGTTTTCCTTCCTGGCCCACAGTCAGGGCAAATCTCTCTCACCTGCCAGTCCCACAGCTGCTCAAACCCGACCAAGTAAACACAGAGACTTATATTGGTTACAAACTGTATGGCCGTGGCAGGCTTCTTGCTAACTGTTCTTACAGCTTAAATTAATCCATTTCTATAAATCTATACCTTGCCACATGACTCATGGCTTACCGGCATCTTCTCATGCTGTTTGTCATCATGGCGGCTGGCAGTGTCTCTCTCACCCAGCTTCCTGTTCTCTCAATTCTCCTCTCTGTTAGTCCCGCCTATACTTCCTGCCTGGTCACTCGCCAATCAGTGATTTATTTATTGACCAATCAGCAACACATTTGACATACAGACCATCCCACAGCACTTCCCCTTTTCTTTTCTTAAAAAGGAAGGTTTTAACCTTTACACATCTCCAAAGTCAGCTTGGTATATTTGGGAATTTGGGCATAGCTTCTCTTACTACTTCCTGCTGGAGGGGGGCGCTGTATCTTATGGGGACACAAAGAATATTTTAGGATTATGGAGTAGTCCATGAGGGTGTATCATCTGAGCCCGTTGCCTTGAAATGGTTCTGGATGTTGGTTCATCTGGGCCATGGTGTCATTGGAGACCTTTCAGGTGGTCTTGGCTGGTCAAACCTGATGTGTCTTAATCTGGAACAAATCCATAGCCTCTGGCTTTCTGTGGAAACAAAAGCAGAGCCTCCTTTCCAAAGCAACATATCTTTACATCCAAATTTTGAAGTCAAGGTACCTTTAAAATATACATTTTGGCATAACTCAACAGCTTTTGTAATCAAATGTTTTTCTTTAGTTACGAATATCAAAGAGAACATAATCCAGATTCTCTGTGTGGTAGCCATCTTTACGTGGCTTATTTTTTTATATTAGCTTGAGCCTATTGCTTTAAACTGCAGCCTTCTAAGCCTGAACCAGCACTGGTGCTATGGCTGCTGGTTCCGCCCACTTCAGCTTCCCAACATGGCAGTAGTACGTTTTCCGCCAGCTCTGGGAGCCATCAACTCTCAGAAATAGTGGGTCTATGCTTCTATCAAAGCAGCATGTAGCCCAGAAACCTCTTTTTTTTTTTTTTTGTACTAGCAAAGGCTAAATCCACCACACAGCTTAATGTGCCACTTGCAGAGGTCTCATTCCTGCCATACTGCAGTTTGAGCATACACGCCAGGAACCCGCCATAGTGGCTCAAACATGCAGGCTGCCGCTAACTTAAAAGAGACAACTAGAAACTGTTTTTAGCTCCGTTTTAGAATCTTTTTTTCTCAGTTTTTAGGTGGAAACTCTTGCCACCACGTTGGACGCCATTTGTAGCTTGAGTTTTCCTTCCTGGCCCACAGTCAGGGCAAATCTCTCTCACCTGCCAGTCCCACAGCCGCTCAAACCCGACCAAGTAAACACAGAGACTTATATTGGTTACAAACTGTATGGCCGTGGCAGGCTTCTTGCTAACTGTTCTTACAGCTTAAATTAATCCATTTCTATAAATCTATACCTTGCCACATGACTCGTGGCTTACCGGCATCTTCTCATGCTGTTTGTCATCATGGCGGCTGGCAGTGTCTCTCTCACCCAGCTTCCTGTTCTCTCAATTCTCCTCTCTGTTAGTCCCGCCTATACTTCCTGCCTGGTCACTCGCCAATCAGTGATTTATTTATTGACCAATCAGCAACACATTTGACATACAGACCATCCCACAGCACCAATCAATGAGAGAGAAGAGGGATTCTATGAGCAAGGGACATCACAATCATCATGGGAAAATATACAGAGATATCCAGCCAAACTAGTGGAAACTCATGAACTGTGGACCAATAGCTGTGGATCCCCCATGGTACTGGACTAGGTCCTCTGGAAAGGTGAGACAGTTGTTTAGCTTGAACTGTTTAGGGCCCCCCCAGGCAGTGGGATCAGGATCCATCCCTGGTGCATGAGCCAGCTTTTTGGAGCCCAGTGCCTGTGGTGGGACACCTTGTGTAGCCTTGGTGCAGGGAGGAGGGGCTTTGGCCTGCTTCAACTGAATGTATCAGGCTCTGATGACTCCCCATGGGAGACTTTGCCTTGGAAGAAGTGGGAATGGGGGGTGGGTTGGGGTAAGGCTGGTGACGGTGGTTAGTATGTAAAATGAATAGAAAATTTCTTAATAAAAAAAGAGAAAAAAGAGAGGAAAAACAAAAAAATGAAAAGAGGAAAACGAACACTTAATGCTCTTGCAGAGCACCTAGGTTCAGTTCCTAGGACTCATATGTTGGCTCACAACATATGATTGTAATATGGATTGTAACTCCAGTTCCATGTGATCTGATGCCCTCTTCTGGCCTCTGTAAGCACCTGCATACACATGGGGCACATAAATTTACAGAAGTGCAACACACACAGAAATAATAAACAAACATACTATGATGTAAATAAGTATCTATTTACAATAAAACAGAGTCACAGGATAAAGTAGCCAATAGTGTGGGCTGTGACTTGGGTCCTCAGGGACAGCCTATCTGGGAAGGTGACATCTGAGTCAAAAGCTGAATGATGAGAAGGACTAAGTCATTGAATTAGCTGAAGATGGTGTGATGGCATAAGCTTTCCAATCACACATCATTCCACGTCATCTATAAATTATTTTATTATAAATTATATCCTATTCTATTATAAGGATGCCATAATAATATTGTTAAACATTTATATTTCTTTATTTCTTTTAATTTATTAAAAATACCATGACATGCATCTAAATTGGGTCTTATCTGCTCCCTAATTTGTCCCTCAAGCTTCCCCTAGATTCCCCCCAACACACCCCTTTCCAACTTCATGTCCTCTTCTCTTTTTTTAACAACTCATATATCCAAATAGTGATGCCAATGTGTGAATGGGTATGGAGCCAACTACTGGAATGTGGGCAACCTACCAGTGTCCATACTCCCAGAAAAGAATGATTCTCCCTCTCCACATGGCTATCTACTGCCAACAGCTTCTCTGATAAGGGCAGGCAGGACTCAAGAGCCCCACCTCCACCCATGTCAACATTTTTAACAGCTTGATCTTGTTTAGATCTTGTGCAGGTAACCACAGATGCTGTGAGCTCATGAGTGCAGTGGCCATGCCATGCACAAAAGATGGCATTTCAAAGCACTCCTGTCCATCCTCTAGTAGCTATTACATTATTTCTTCCTGCTCTGCTGCCATGTTTCCTGAGCCTTTATATCATGCATAGATAAATATTCATAATATTAAAAATATATTCATCCAGGTGTGATGGTATATACCTGTAAGCCCAGTACTTGGGATTGCTAAGGACAGACGACCACAATTTCAATGTTATACATACATGCAGGCAAACACTTATACACGTGAATAAAAGTGAATAAATTTTTTTTTTTTGGTTTTTCGAGACAAGGTTTCTCTGTGTAGCTTTGTGCCTTTCCTGGGACTCACTTGGTAGCCCAGGCTGGCCTCGAACTCACAGAGATCCGCCTGGCTCTGCCTCCCAAGTGCTGGGATTAAAGGCGTGCGCCACCACCACCCGGCCGTAAATAAATATTTTTAAAAATAAAAAAAAAAAATCAATGGCTGAGGGTATAGACCATCAGTAGAATGCCTTCATGGCAAGCATGGAGCCCTGTGTCCAATCCTTCAAAGCACACACAAAAAATTTAAACTGTTAGAAGCAAAAACATGTGGGAAACTAAATTTGGTCCAGAGATCAGACTTTCCACCAGCTCACAGTGATCCACCTGCCTCAGCCTCCAAGGTTCCAAGATTATAGGTATGCATTACCTTGCCAGATGCTCCCAGCCCATACATAAACTTTGTCTTTTCTGACCTTGGGTGACAGTGCCATGTCACTTCCATAGCTGATCAGAAAATAAACTCTGATGTTCTGTTAGGGACGTGTCCACTGAATTTTCCACGGGCATTAAACACAAATGTCCCTTTCAGTATCAAGCCACATTTCGATTTCATCTTGAAGAAATTGTTCTGGCAGGGAAGAGGGTCTCTGAAATTTCCAAGCACTACCTCAGGGGTAGCTCTTAAAGTAGCATTAACGTCAGTGGATGCTACTCCAAACAATCAGTAGCAGACTTCCTGAAATGGCCCTGAGTGTACAGAGGAATGTCCACCAAATCTGAAGTGCGCAGCACAAGGCGGTAACATGGAACTGCCTTACAGAGCCAGACTCATGTGTGTCTGTGCATACCACCACATAAGCAATGCCCAGATGCTGACATTTAACACATGCTTTATAAATATGTGTTATTCTGATTTCCAAGAAGGACAATGCACATTTAAATGCACAGGATGAAATAGGGCAGATAGATAGTCAGAGATTGGAGGTGGGGGAGGTATTTATGGCCAGTGAGGATAGTTGTAATTCAGAATATTTTAATTAAATTCTGAGGCTCTTAACATAGTTATTCATTTTTATGAAATGTTTTATATTCCAAGAACACTTTAAAATTCAGTACCAATTTACACCTAAATTCTTTTTTTTTTTCTGAAAGGACTTGGTCATTTCAAAGACTGAAATAGCTTGCCTTTCCCCTAGCCAGTAAAAATTCACAAGCATTTCTTCCTATGCAAGAGCTATAGAGAATAATGAATTTCAATATTAAAGCACATTCTTGCTGAAGTGATTTGGTAGACAAAATATCAGTTGCTAGAATCACTAAAGACCACAGTATTTTTTCCTAATTATATTCAGTTCCCATTACATAGCAGGGGCTGTCATATTTTCTATTTCAATCATTCATAAACATCTAAAACACATATGCCTAAGGACTTGATGATTTTACTATGACACAAATTTCTTAGTGAAGATGGTCCTGCTGGGAGGATTTTGTCCCTCAGAGACCCTCCCTGCAGGAACAATGGCATATTGGAGCTTTGTTATTCCTTTTGTTATTGTTGCATTATATGTTCATATAGTCTTTTTAATCAATAATCATAATTTTAACTTTTTCCTTGGAGAAAAAGATGTTCAGGTGAAATATAAAATTGTAGCAAACATTTAGATGGTGATTTGGGAAATAAGGACATATAAATATAGACACAATGTGTGTAATAAACACCACAATGTTAAAGGATCATTGGATGAAATTCACCATAAACAGACTAAGAAAAAAAAGTATGTGATTATAGACATACAAAATAAGAATTGGACAAAATATAACACTGATTTATAACAAAAGCACTTAGGAAAATAGAAGCAACTGAAAATGTACACAGCCTGATAAGAGGCAGTTAAAACATCTGCAATGCTATATTTAATCAGAAAGCCTAGAACATTGTCCCTGCCAACAGGAACATGGCATGGATGTCTGTTCTCTCTACTCTCACAATAGGGTTGGCTGCTCTAGCCCGTTAGATCCAAGCCTCAATACAAATGGCACAGGTCAGAAACAAGGAACCAAGTGGGACTCTTGCAGACAGCATGTCTCCTCACAAAACCCCAGCTACTTAGCTTTCATTATCAGTGATGCCTGCCTCTGCAGAAGAGGAAACACAAAAAGCTTAAGAAAAAAATCTTTTCAATGAACTATAATTAAATTGAGAATTAACAAAACCAACAGAAGTAACAAAACTTTGTTCTTAACTCATTGTGTTTTGCTTGTAATTATTTCTGTCTTCCTTCCAAACAAATGTATTTCATTAAAAAAAAATAAGTATACATCTAATATTCCTTTCAAAGATTTAAGGAGAAATAATGTATTTCTTTGAGGGAAACTTAATGCCTATTTCAACAGTATTATGTGCCATGTTGTAAAATAGGAAACCATTAAAAACAATAAAGAATTAATTTTAAATTCTATGTATGTAAGTGTGTGCTTACATGAATGTCTGCAGACCATATGAATGCAGTGCCCACATATGCCAGAGGAGGGCACTGGATCCCCTGGAACTGGAATGACAGATGGTTGTTAGCTATCATTTGAGTGCTGAGAACTGAATGAAACAGCATCCCATTGAAGGGCAGCAAGTTCTATTAACTGATGAGCCATCTCTTCTGCTCCTACATAAAATAATTCAAATACAATGAATTCATCAGTCATTAATCAACCAAACAAATACTATTCTTAACAAAAGAATTTGCCAAAAAATGTTAATAAAAAGTAGAGTGTGTGGTATTATGCATAAAGAGCATATTATAACTTAATCTCCATTGTAATTTAGTATGAGTACATATTTATCAAAACATATACACATGGGGCTGCAGAGATGGCTCAGTAGTTAAGAGCACTGGCTTCTCTTGCAGAAGAGCCAGGCTCCATTCCCAGCACCCACATGGAGGCTCACAACCACCTGGAACTCCAGTTCCAAGGGATCCATTGTCTTCTTCTCACTTCTGTGGGCACCTGAACACACCCGACATGCACATATGTACACATAAATCAAAATCAAAATAATTGTTAGAAGGAAGCACATATACATGAGGAGAAGGCTAGGGGACTCTGTTTCACAGTTTACAATGGTTGACTGAGGAAAATGTTAGAGGTTCTTCAAGATATTTCAGCCTTTCTGGTTCTTCAGTTAAAATCATGCGTCATCATTAAACAGTGGCAGCAAAAGCTGCTTACGGTTTCAGTAAGGTGAAAGGTGCGTAAACCTCACACAGCCCCAGCAGGAGTTCAGACTTTCTAGTAATTGATATTTTCTATTTCTAGCTCACTGATGTTCTATAAATTATAATTATATATTTTAGTATGTTTTAGTATATTTTAGGATAGAGAGAAGACTGAGGCAGAATTGATTTTGAACTTCACACAGTGTGGTTGAACTAGACCTGAAAGAGTTTAAAATGACAAGTACTGAGGAGAGGATGTAGCCATAAGTTTCTCAGTCCCACTAGGCCCTGTGGTCTCACAGCCGCTTATAAAATAATTACTCAGAGGCTTATATTAATTACAAACTGTATGGCTTATTGCTTTAGCTTCTAGCTAGCTAGCGCTTTCATCTTAAATTAACCCATTCCTATTAATCTACATGTTGCCAGGTGACCGTGGTGTCACCAGCCTGCTGACATCTTGTTGCTCCTTTGGCAGCAGGCTCAAGTCTCTCCCGACTCTGCCCTTCTCTCTGTATCTCTGCTTGGATTTCCTGCCAGGCTGTAAACATTTTTGCCATAGGCCAAAACAGCTTTATTTATTACCCAATGGGAGCCACACATATTCACAGCATATAGAAAGACATCTACAGCAATAGGACAAGAAGTAGGGTCTCCCCTGAATCTCCCCTTAAACTTCTCAACAAAGGGTTCAGCTTCCCCATCTCAGTGGCAACCTCCCATTCTGACAACAGATTCCTTCCACAATAACATCCTCACTATAGTGCTTCTGATGAGCAATTTTTGGCTGATGAATGTTCTAGGTGTTTACATTGATATTGCTTTCCTTTTTCCTTAAAACAGCTAGATGGAAGGATGGAGAGTCTGCCAATCAGGCTCAAGTGCTGATGATGTGATGTGTTTTGAAATGACTGAAGAATCTTGGAACTAAAGACCAGCAATTTGTTTCCCAAGTGAAGTCTCCAGAAAGAACCATGTTCCTAATTGTTTAAAATCTACTTTCTTTTTTGATTACAGTACATCAAAGTTTCTTCAGGTTTGGTGATTTCATCCTTCCTTGGTTTCCTAAGTAAATACAAAGATGGCTCTGATACATACTCAAAACTTCAAAGAACGAATAGGTGTGCTCTGTGATACAACCCTAGTTAGAAAAAAGGAAGAACAAAACAGCATACAATTGAGATATAAATTAAACAAAACCTTCCATTAGAACAGAGAGGGCAGATTAGGATTTATTTAATATTTTGCTTTCAGGAAGCCCAAAAAGAGGGTACCACGGAACTTTCCTGAATCACCCTTTGACATACTGAGGGCTACCATATATTTCAATGATTCCCTTCTGCTATTGTTGTCTCTTTAAAATTTAAATATGTTTATCTATTCTTGCTGGTTTGACCCCAAGAAATGACAGAATCTAGGAACATGTGCAAGGCAAGACATTAAGGTATATAGGAAACATGATACAGTCATGGGCTGAGTGTCATTCAATTGTTTGAGTGTTTTTCTAGCATACAAGAGGCAAGACTTTGATACCCAGCATCCCAACCGTTAGGAGGCAGAAGCGTGAAAAATTCAACATCATCCTTAATTGCATAGCAAGTTCAAGATGAGCCTAGAATATATGAGTTACAGGGGGGAAGGAAAGAAGAAAGAGAGGGAATGGAGGAAGGGAAAGAAGGAAGGTGGCAAGAAGGAAGGTAGAAAGAAAATACCACATAACTACAGAAACAGATTCTGTCTTCATCCTAAAGCCATGTCTTAGTTACTGTTCCATTGCTGTGATGAAATACCATGACCAAGGCAACTAAAAAGGAGGTATTTAATTAAGGGCTTGCTAATAGTTTCAGAGGATGAAGTCCATGTTCATCATGGTAGAGAGTATGGCAGTAGACAGGCAGGCATGGTGTTGGAGAAATAGCTGAGATCTTACTTCTTATCCACAAGCATGGAGCAGAGTTGGTGAGAGTAGGCCAGCAGATGAGAAGGTAGCTCTCAGCTGATGCTCCAGAGTATGCCTGACTGCCTGCTCCCCACCATGATGGTCATGGACTCACCTTCTGAAACTGTAAGCCCCAACTTAAACACATCCTTTTATAAATTGCCTTGGTAATAATGTCTCCTCACAGCAATATAACAGTGACTAAGACAAAAGGCTTGGATCAAGCAGCTCTCTAGAGATGGAAAACTGAATGGAAGAAACAAAAAACATGAAAGAAAAAACTTGAAGACACAATATATTGGCTATGCTTCTGGGAGTTTCCTAGCCCCAGTTTCTTCCTCCATCTTTGCTGCCCAACTGTAGACCATCCTGTGAAGTCTTCTTTGATTTAAAAGTCTCTGATTCCAAAAACTGTCTGACTCCATTAATCCCAAGGTGATTGATTGTACAGGCTAGACTGTAAACTAAGTACAGGAGATGGTTGTCGTTCTCAGCTCCCCTGCTTGGGAGTAAAACTTGTGTGGGTGTTATGACATTCCTGTGAGTTAATGGTACTCTGCACACAGCGATTAATACACAAATAACTTATTTCTCAGAGTCATACATCTCTTAAAGAGATTGAGAGTTTTGTTTTTATATTTATTTACTTATGTATGTGTTATTGGGGAACTACACGAGCTACATAAGTGGAGGTCAAAGGCCAACCCAGGAGAATCCTTTATTTCCTTCTATCATGTGGGTCCTGGATATAAAATTTTTATTATCTAGTTTGGCCATAAGTATCTTTAATTGCTTTGCTATCCTGTCAGACCCAGATTAAGTCATTCATAAATATAATGTACAAGTCAGGAATGTGAGATAGTTTTAGTACTTCAAAAACAGCACACACGCACTACCAAAAAAGAACCCTTTTGTGCATTTTGAACTATAATATAATACAGATCTGTAGTGGCCAGGGTGCCAGCATGTGGAGATAACCAGTATTAGGAAGAAGCGTAAGGATGAAGAGGCAAGATATGGGTGTGGAATCATCCCTACCTGAAATGGGCCACATTGGACCTTTAGATCATGTGGATAAATAAATCCTTCCTTGCCTAAGGCTCTATGAACTCAGATTATTTTACTTTATGTTAAAACTCTTGGCCATCACTTTCCACTGACCCACTTCTGTGCATGCACCTCTTAAGAGAAACTTAATCTGCCTGGTGTTTGCAGCTCAGCTCTCTGTCCTCACAGTTCTCAGTCTCTGATGTCCATCCATTTGCAAAGCCATGATGGATGGAAGACACAAAACTGGACATGGACATAGCTGTTTTGATCTTCTGAGGATATGGACATTTGTCGACAGTAATTATTTTGTGTAAATCATTAAAAATAATTTAGTTGCTGGGGGGAACTTATTATCACTGGGTCACCAATCTCATACAAGAAGGATGGGACTGTGGCTCCATTAGGCTTAAGCTGAGATTAAAAAAGACTTTATCCCTGAATACTTTCCTTTCTAGTCTTAAAAAGACCCAGTGGGGAGGAATAAAATCACACGGTGATTATTGAGCATTTCAGGAGCATGAACCACAGGCTTGCTGGGATTTGAATGTTCTGTGTTGAAAACTTATTAACACTTAACGGGTAGATGTAGAGATTGACATACAATTAAATCTAGGCTGCCTGATCATGCCATGGAAAAGTAGACATCCCCTGCGACTTTTTTTTGTAGTTTAAATTTTACATATATTTCTGTTTTCCATCTTGTCATTTATTCATGGTTAGGATTCCATTACAGAGTTGTGCAGATATGTGAATATCATGTGGCTGATAAAGTATCCCATAGTGATATGCTAGTGGAGACACCAGGAGGGAGTCTCTAATTTTTTTCTAAAGCAAGAACATCATCTATCTAAAGTTGAATATCAGTTAAGATGATTAAAAACATGATAAGATCTACAGATACCCTTCCGAATGTTTGGACACGTGTTTAAAATTAAATACAAGGATAAGATGATTCAGTGGGTAAAATGCTGACCACATACACTTGAGGACCAGAATCCAGATCTCCAGAACCCATGTAAATGCCAGGTAGGTGCCATTTCCCACTTATAATTCCAGTGCCCAGGAGACAGAGACAGGGGACCCTAAAAGCAAGCTGGCTAGACAGACTAGTTATATAGTTCAATTACGGGTTCAAGTGAGGGAGATTCTGCCTTAAGAATAAGGTGGAGAGTGACTAAGGAAGACTGTCAACATCAGCCTTAGGCCTTCATGTGTGTGTGCACTCTCAAACACATGGGTATGAACACATACATGGACACATGCTGCGTATATCTGAGAGAGAAAATAAATAAGTAAATAAAATCTGAATACAAAATCAGAAGGGGAAAATGGATGCCTGTGGTCAGTTTATTAGACTCTCTGTTTCCTTGGGTTGTGATTAAGAATTTACCATCAATAAATCATAACCACTGACCCCTTCTTATGGTCTCTCATTCAACCTGTTAACTGTATCTTTGGAGTTATAAAAAGCTGCACCTTGGCTAGACATGGTGATGTACATCCTTAACCCCAGCACTCCAGTCCAGGCCGAGGAGACAGCTCTACTAGTTCCGGCCTCATTGTCTACTGAGCTAGTTCAAGGCAGGCAAGGGCTGCATATTGTCTCAATGTATATATATTTTTATCACCTTTGTCAATACAGCATTTATTTTCACATGTTAAAAATATGCAATTTGTGCCCTATTACTCTTCTATTTTTTAAAGCTCATCTGCTCATTAACCCACAACTTAGTTTACTTAATCAAGGCTTATCTCTGCTTTGCAACTATTTTAAATCCTCAGTGGAAATATGTTAAAGAAAAGGAGAAAGTAGTTAAGTGAGAGATGGAGGGAAGAAAGGCAGAAGGAGGAAGAAGAGGGGAGGGAGCCCAGCTTCCAGGAATATCATATCTATTAACATTCCTCACTGCATTACTAACTATTTTAAATTTTGTTTTAACTTTTGCTGATTTTCCTTAAAGGTCTATTTTGGATGTTGTGGAGGATTTCTCACATAGATTTATAAATATGCCTTATTAGTTGTGGCCAGAATCATGCTCTTAAATCCACAAACCTCACATCCTACTCAGATAACTTTGCACGGGATGTCTCTGCTCCAGATCCCACACGTGAGCCACAGCATCTTCACAGCCTCCTTCTCTCAGTGGCTCCATCACTGAAAATGCTGAGTTCTACACTGGGCATGTTCTGTAGCCTCAGTACCTCAAATCCTTATGATATTCATCTCCCTCTAGATGCTCCACACCCTTTTGGATACATTTATCTCATATGGATATGAAAACACTATCAGCATTTGAGTTAATTTAGGAGAACATTTGGATTCACATACAGAACATCTCCCAAAGAATTTAAGAAGAAGGATAAGCCATGCCACCTAAATCAGCCAACAACAGGCACCATAAACATTTTAGCTGCATCTTTGGTGGTTTCTCATAAAAATGTCTCCTCTCTTTTCCATCCCTATCCCCTGAATATTGTGACTGTGGAGATCTTTCCAATAGACAGTAGAGCATGTGGGCAGAAGTATAGTAATGTGAGTCTGGCTTCCATGGATCTTGAACACTTCTGCTCTGCTTTGTATTTCTGAGATTATCATGTGAACATATGCCTCACAGCCTGCTGGGAATGAGAATCTATGTGGAAACAGGTAGGACTGATGATTCATTCTAACCACTTGCTGCAGACACAAAATCCTAGCAAAGCTGAGCAAAGCTCCCTACGGCTAACTTACTAGGGAAAGGGTGAGATGAATCTCTTCCAGTGCGCCCACCACTGGCACTCCTGGCCTAAATGCTTATTTTATGTGCAGTTTCAGAGTGAATTGTGATTCAGCATTGGCGAGCAGATGCATCTCTCTTTTCTCCCTCACTATGTTTTTCTCTCAAGTGGTGTGCATTTGTTGGTACAAATGCTGTCTTTTGAGCCCACCTTACTGGTTTGGCAAGCCAGCATGGACAACTGCTAATCACAGTATTGATCTAAGTTTTAACAGTTCTGTTATCCAGGAATTCTAAGGTATTGCCTTCTTAAATATGGTAATATTCAGGTTTCTATTGATTTATTTACTCAATAATCCTTAATGATTATTTCTCAAATCATATTTTGGGTGGTTTTGCTTATTCAAATTTTCTATATTTTTTTGAGATTTTTCACATAGAGATACAGTTTTATTACTTAAAAAGCATTTCAATTTTGATGTTGAAATAACTTATACCTCTGACTGAGGATTTTTCATACATCATTTTATTTTATTTCATTTTTGTTTTTGATTTTATGAGACAAGGTCTCTCTATGTAGTTCTGGCTGTCCTGGGACTTTACTCTGTAGACTGGGCTGGTCTCAGACTCACAGAGATCTGACTAGCTCCAGCTCTGCCCCCAGAGTACTGGGATTAAAGGCATGGCCACTACACCTGGATGTTTTATTTTTCAAGCATTCTTTTCTTAACATAAATAACCATGTGACACCTTTGTCAGTAGTCAATGGATAGGTGAATGAATTCACCTCTTATAAGGCCAAAGCTAACAACCAACATTTCCCAAACTTTTATAATGTACTGCATTGTGTACTATACATTGTGCTGCATTTTATCATTTAAACTTCATAATAATCAAACTAAATGGGTCTTAGTGTTCTTCTGCTTAGAGGGATTAACTTGCTTGCTGAAGATTAAAAGTCAAGCCAAGCTGAGTAGCTCACTCTCATAATGCCAGCACTTTGTAGGCTGAGGCAGGGATATGTCAAGTCCTAACACAGCTTGGAAAGTATCACAAGAGCTTGCCTAAAACCTGCAAATGGCACATAATGATTAAAACACATGTTTTACAGTAGATTAATAAAGGTGTATTTCTGACCTGGGCTTGATATTACTATAGAAGATGGGTATTAGTGATTCTTTTATCATTACCAAGGGCTTGACAATTGACTAAAAGACCTCCATGTTGTTATCCACTCTGACTTCTCTAATGTGGAATGTGTCAAAAACTGTACACAAGCAGTCTAACTAGTCCCAAGAAAAACCCCTAGGAAATAATGACCTTTGTTCTCATAACTTACAGAATAGAAAAGTATGTCTGAAGTGTGCAAGCAGTATTGGATATATCCATCTGATCCACCCATTTTGAGGAAAGCACACACTGGATAGGGAGCAATTATCAACTACCTATTTAAATTGCTCCTGATTTCAGCTTGCTGGCAAAATAAACTTCGTGGGAGAGTTCTCCATTTTATCATCTAGCCAGCTTTTCAAATAGGGTGGTCTTCTCTATCTTAATGTCTTGGCTTTACACTTTATTGGCCTACTGTGTGACAAACAGCTAGACTTATATCTTGTAACACTAGCTGCTTCCTGCTTCTGTCACTGACCTCCACAAAACTTGACTGAACCAAGGCAAAAGCAATGGTTCCTTTCGAGGCACTCCTTTTTATACCATTGAGATTATTAGTGGAAGCCTTATTTTGAGTGAGAATTTTTTTCTGCAATTTACTAGACCATATAACATCTAATATTTTACTAGTTTGCAAAAATAAACATTAATATACTTTTCTCACTCATATATTTTTCAGGTCTATCTGGATTGGCTCATTTGCCTGAGCTGGCCTATGCTGAACTCTAGAGTGTGGGTTGTGGTCACATTAATTTGTATGTCTTCATTATTTAAGGTTTAGTAGCTACACAATCTTTTTGTGAGAGGTTACAGTAACACAAGAGAAAAGTGACAAATTATACAAGCATATTTAAATCATCAATGCTGTTAACTTTACCATCTCATGACTACTGCAAGTCACTTGGCTAAGCCCAGTGTTAAGTAGCATGAGAATATGCTCCATTACCATAAGGTTATGGCAAAGGAAATATAAGTCTACAAAGCAAGAGTGTCACATTAGAAAGACTGGTAAAACCTGACACTGTAGACCTAGGAAGCCATGTTGAAAACAGAAATGCCTCTCCAAAACAATTCAATCAATTTAGTCAGACAGAGAACTGCCAAAGGCCTATATGACATCTCCTCTGAACATCTCTCTAGAGCTTGACACAGTATTAGCTCTTCAGTAAATACTCTTAACAAACAATATTGTTTCTGGTATATCACAGTTGGAACTGCACATTGAAAAGTGGCATAAGAGGCAAATTGATCAACATTATCAGTCACACATGCTGATATATAGCATGGCACAGTACTTGTAAAGTTGGCTTCTGAAATCAAACATCTGTTAAATTTAGGCTTGACCATTGATTAGTCATGCTTTGTATAACAGGCTAATAAACTACCCTTAACTGTCGCCTTCTGCAAAATGGAGAAAAACTAAAAGAAGAGATATTACCTATTTTTTATTTGAAGAGTAATAGCCTTCCATGGAAGTCTACTTTCTAGTTCTCAGAAACTACAAATGTGTTATTCCTTGTATCAAAATGGGCTTCATAGGAATAATGCATTTAACTCATCTATCATGGTAAAATAATGAGGTTAATGTGTGTGGGGTGCATTTGCCTGCACTCAAAGGGAGGCAGAGGCAGAATGATCACTCATGAGTTGAAGCCAACATGTACTTACTGGCTACACAGTAAGTTTCATGCCAAACAGGGCTGTGTAGCAAGATTCTGCCTCAAAAAATGTGAGATTTTCCTAAATAATTTGGTCTTTAAAATAAAAAAAAACTTCCTATAGCTAGAGAGAGATTCTGCATAGAAGGAAGTGACTGTCAGGAGCTCAATGGTGAGGTGTGGGCTGTGAAGGCACTAGAGAGGCTTCCTACAATTAAAGTATCCCCCATGAAAAGAAGGAAGGGAACTCTGGTTCAGCACTGTAACCACAAAGTGCTGGATTCTGAAAGCATTCTAAAAGAGCCTGGAATCAAACCTTACTCCTACACTACCCAGTTAGGAAAGACATACCCCAAGCACTGAGATTTTAATCCAGCAAGACTCATGCAGTTCCAGACTTCAGACCTACAGAACCATGGGACTAAATGTGTGTTGTCTTGAACCAAAGTTTGTGTAATTTATTTGGCAACCATGGGAAAAACCATCTCATAATTTTGTGCTCAGAATCCAGGCAGGTTGCAAGCATATAGCTCTTGTGTTTGGGCCCTTGTTAGTTATTCTATTGGTGTGGGTAACTTTTGGCTATATTAAAAAAAATCCAACTGGCTACAGAACTTCTCAAACTCTCCTGGCATAAAAATATCATTAGCAGAAGTTTTTTGGGCCCCAGCTAATTAGAAGCCATACCTAACAAGCAGTACACTTTGTATGCACAGAGCCTTCTGCTGCCTGGCTACCATGGAAAACAAGTTATGAATCCAGTCCCTATAACTTCTCATTAAGTTCCACTGGTTACTGGCCATCAGTAATAGCCTTTGTTAACCTTGAAATGCAAATGTTGATACCTCTTGCCAACCCACTAGATAAGATGAAAAGATCTTAAAAGATGCTTGTAAAAATTTAGGATGCTGGACATCTTTACTTTCTTCTCTTTTCTTCTGTAAAAATCTCTCCACCCATGATTCCTGTATTTTTCTTTAGCTTCCTTGTCCCAAATACCTCCCATGCTGTAAAGCTTATGCAAGGAATGGTATATGAAGGTTGAGAAGATGAATTTGGAAAGTCTAGAGTTGGAGTCTTTTGATCACGGGGAAAAACAACAGCAATATTGAGTCTGTGGAGGCAAGTCGGAAAGCCAAGGATCCTTTGCAAACTAGGTTATTCTTGCCTTTCAATAAACAGGTGCATTTCTTCTAAATGATGTGGCATTACTTTCCTCTCTAGCAGATGGGTAATTAAGGAGAAAAAGCAGCAATCGACAGCCACACGTGGGGAAGAAGACTGAGCGGCTGAGCTGCTGGTGTGCTGTCAATTCTAATCCAGTATTTTCCAACCCTGGCTTTAAAAAAAACATCACACTATCATGTGCTTTTAGTGGAAAAAAAAACACTCATTATGAGAGAAGTGGCCATCCATGTATTGTGCAGTTCCCACCACTCCGAATTGAAAAGTGTAGAATGTTTAGCAAATGTGTTAGTTACTTTTCTGATCTGGAGATTAAAATACCATGATTAAGACAACTTAGAGGAAGAAGAGTTTGTTGGGGTTTATAGTTGCAGGGAGATGAATCCTTCATGGAAAGAGGGGATAGCAGCAGGCATTGCTGCAGGAGCAGGAAGCTGAGAGCTTGCATCCTCAACCTCAAGTCCAAAGCAGAGAACATGAACTGCAAGTAATTCAAGGTGTTGAACCTTAAAGCCCACCTCCAGTGATATGCATCCTCCAGCAAGGCTGGACTACCTAAACACCTCCAAGTAGTGCTACCAACTAGGGACCAAGTGTTCAAAGACCCAAGGTTGTGGGGGACACTTTTCATTCAAACAATAAGGATTTCAGAAACTGCCTGCTGCTGCTGGTTGGAGTTAAAAAAATTTCCTTCATCCTTATTTATCAAACTACAGCTCTGGTGAGGCTCTCATGATACCAGGAAGAGATACCAAAACATCCTAAGGAAGCCTGTAGCAGCCAGATCATTGTGGGGTAACTCCTACTAAGGGTTTTGTCAATTACTCTCACCAGAGTTTCTACAGTTGGAGCTATGGTCAAACAATTGCCATGGCAACCATTATCTCCAGCACTTTATATTCTTTGCTCACTTCTGTTCCACTTTTGCGAAGCATTAGTGTTTTCATGTTCGATTTGCCTTTTTTTTAAGTATTCGGGTCTTTTCTCACATATGCAGTCATGCTTAGCATCCGCTATCATCACATTGATAGAATTTTTTAATGGCCTGGCATTTGGCTTTTGTTAAATATGAATTAAAATCCACCTGCTCAGAGCTCTGCTTTGATCACCAAAGTTTCCTCCAAAGTGATTGAAGAAGACGGGGCTCTCTTGAGGTGCCACCACCCAGCTCTTTGTACCTGAGAGCTGGTGAGCAGGGCTGGCCTGATCTGGACAACTTTTAAGGATGAAATTGAAAGAAAAAAAGGATGGTTGCCTAACTAGATTCCAGGAGCCCTTTCTCTAATCAAAGTCCAAGCCTCATGGATCATTGCTCTTTCTAGCCCTGGACCTGTCTATCACTTTCATATATAAAAGTACAACGTGCTGAGATATGTTCCTTTCAAGGCCTTTAATATAAACTTTCCTGTACTTTTATGAAAAATAATTACTCATTCTTCTAATCCTTTACCTTACCAAAAAGTTGCTGCAGTCTTTGGAGCTATGATTAGAGCCCAGAAGAAGGAAGGGACAGCCCTGTTCCTTACGGAGGAACAATGGTTTCTCTCTGCCTTGCTCCTCTGACAGACAGCGCCAAGGACATCAGTTTTGCTACCAGCGGCTATGACATAGACTATGTGCTGGAGTCTTGTGCACCAGGAGATCAAGCACAGTTGGCATAGGCTGACTGCAGTACCCTGTGCTGTGTCAAACTGAATCAAAGCTTTGCCATCATCATTTTACATGGGAGGAGAGGCAATTTAGAAAGATTAAAACTAAATAACCTGCCCAAGTCTCAGAAGCTAAGTGGAAAGGCTGATGCTTTTCCATAAAGATGAAGTATTTTTGCAAGCCATTCTGAACAGCGGCATAGTTAGGAACCATCAGGCATCAAACCTGCTCAAACTCAGATAGCTGGGAGGTGGAACCCTATCCATCTGAATTCTAGTTTCTGGTCTAGAAGGTCTGGGTGGGGCCTGAAAATGTACATGTTGCTGCAGCTGGCCAGGGTTCTACATGGTCAGGATCCTTGCTCTACCCTACATTTTATTCAAATGGCTAACTCAAGTGAAACAAGGGTCACAGACACTGAGTTTGCCTCCAGCATGTTGAGTGAGATAGTAGAGTGGGAAGCATGCAGACCCTCCTAGAATAGACATGCCCCTCAGAAGTAGTGAGGTATGGTCAGGGAGTACCAATGAGAACATGGTTTATAAAAGAGACTCTGAGAAAGGATTACATCTCTCAGATTTGTTCTCTCACCCAGCTACCTGTGTATAAATGTCTAAATTCTGCAGAGAATCAGAAGAAATAAAATCTGCCAAATGCTTCCTATTACCTCTTATTTGGCAACCTCAATCAGAGTGGAAGAAAGAATGGACACTCTATCCAATCTCATATGGCTTCTCCCAAAGAGGGCTCTCCAGTTTGGACTCTTTAATGTCACTAAAATGCAGAGCTTTTGTGCAGATGTAGGAGCTGTGAGCAAAGGCAGGCGATGCTTAGCTGGAGACAGAAACTGCCAAAGGTGACCAGCGCAGTTCTACATTCTGGAAGCTCAGCACATGCAGTGGAAATTCTATCCTTGAGTCTTACAGGGAGACAGTGTAGTCTAACTGATGCAGGAATGCTTGGTGACCACCAGAGTCATCTGTACAACCCTGGGAGGAAAGAGGAGTCATAAGTCATGAGACTGACTCCCAGGCATTTCCCATTCTTTGAGTCACTCAACAAATGAGCACTGGCCACTACTGAATCTCAGGGTGTGCTTGTGTGGAAACCATCAGTTACTGATAATGGTCTGTCTTCAAGGCACTTAAAAGATACACATTAATAAAATAACTGTACTATATAATCTCTGTAAGGGATATTGATGGGTGTTCAGAGTCTGGGATGCATTTTAAAAATTGGAGGTATATTTAGTAGTGAAAGAAATTCTAGGTTGGACAACTTCATGAGGAAACAGGAGGCAGCTCCTTAGGCAAGGATGAGGAAGTTTGCATTACAAACGTGTGTCACATGGGACATCTGGATGGCACACCGAGGCTCTAGCTTAAGAGATACAGCTTCAATGTGAACAGGACTGAAGGGCCAGAGTGTGCACTGTGAGTAAAACAAAACAAAATGAATAAGCAGAGCTTGCTTGAAATTAGTCTCCCGACCTGAGAGAAGTGGTCCCCAAGTTGATATCGAACACTGATCAGGGATTAGAAGACAGGAAGGACAAGTTAATCATGGAGCTCATATCTTGACTGCAGAGTGGTCTCTTACATCTCTTTTATGAGGGAGCTTCCCAGGTTCCTTCTACATATAATTTCCTTGGCAGATCTTCCTTGGATAATGACTCCATCCATGAAACTTGTGTTGGCCATGAGTGCAGCCTTAATTAAGACTATTTTATGTTCCCCATCTATGGTGATATTTTATTTGTACTGAAATGTGATTTTATTTGTATGTTAATAAATAAAGTTGCCTGGGGGTCAGAGCTAATAGCAAACCATAGCAGAGCTGGGCGTTTGTGGCACACACCTTTAATCCTAGCACTTGGTAGGCAGAGCTAGGTAGATCTCTGTGTGGTCAAGGATACAGCCAGCATTGGAGACGCATGCCTTTAATCTCAATACCAACCATAGAAGACCTGGAGGTCTGTACAGACAGGCAGTGACGAAGCAGTCATGTGGTTGGGTTTACAACCAATGAGAAGGCAGAACAGAAAGTCTATATAAAGATAAACAGACAGGAAGTAGATCTCTTGTGGAGAGGTCTCTTGCAGAGAGGTAGGACAGCAGCGGCAGGAAGGACGGTTGGTTACATCTACATCTAATGACAAAGCACTGGCATCTTGTTTTAACTAAATCCTAAGAAGCATGTGTCCTCCATGGCTGCCTCTCACTTCATGGCATCAGTGCAGATCTCTCCAGATTGTGAACAAGATTGAACAAAGTTTTGTTGGTTTGTCCCATTATCTGGAAGTCTTGACTTTATCCTGTTTTATTATGTGATGCTTGAAGGTACTATCCAAATTAGGTGCTGTAGTGATGACTCTTGTTAAGAGCACTGGCTGCTCCTCCAGGGGACCTGGGTTCAGTTCCCAGCTCTCATGTGGCAGCTCAGAACTGCCTGTAGCTCCAGGACCAGGGAATCTGATACCTCCTTTTGGCTTCCATAGGCACCATATGCACACAGTTAAAATTACATACATGCAGCAAAAATATTCATATAAATAAATAAATATTTTTAAAGTACTACCCAACTTAAGAGATCATGAGTAATATGAAAAAGAAACAACATGATGACTGGATTTACAGACAGATACAATTCTTCATCTGTCAGTCATTGACTTACTAAGGTGCCTGGGGTATTAGCTGGCCAATCAGAGCTTTCCTTCCTACATTCGTAGAATGTCAGGCATTCCTTTGCAATATAAATGAAGGTATTAAGAGACTGTCAGACAGCTCAATTGTGCATGATATCAACACAATTGCAGTTTTTATTGTCTTAATCCTTGCTTTTGGAGAGTTAAACAAATTAAAAGGATTGTTTTGAAGATCTACAGTTCTTAATAGAAAAAAGTTTCTAATTCTAAATATATCTACTGTAATATTAATTTATATTCCTGATATGCCTTAAATTCTAGGGAAATGCAGTTGTTCTCAGCAACGAGGAAAATCATTAGACCCCAGGGAAATATGTCCTTTGCATACAGAGCCAGGACCCATTACCACATCAGCAGAATTTGCTTCACAGACAGCTCACAACTTCAATGGGCTTAACAGACAAAGCTCAAGGGTAGAAATGCATATAACAAGTTCTCAAACAAGCTTTGATTAAGGACGCTAACAGGTGTATTGAAATGGTTGGGGGGGGGTAATTGATACAAATTAAACTAAGCTTTCAGTCAATACTGTAATTACCAGGGCAATGAGCAGTGAAAAACAATATCTCTTGGTAAATATGAATTCTAGTTGAATTTTATGCTGTACCTCAGTGCTCAGCACCACATGTATTCGAATGTCAGGGGAGTTACAAACAGAGCTCCGTCGTGTGTCTGTCCTGTGGGTGTTAATTTTATGGACTGGAAATCCACATTTTTTTCAAATTATTTTCATTCTCAGTGTGTTTTAAGTGAAAGAGAAGAAGGGCAGTTGGTGCAAAATTTGTGCCTGTAATGTTAAAAATTTTAAATAAACAACAACAATGAAAAATTCTGTTATATCATTTGTATTTTTTATAATCATGATCAATTCACTTGAAATAAATGTTAAACATAAAAAATTTCATTTGTAATATTTTCTTCACATTCCTATGATTTTTAATTTTTCATATTTTATTCTGTCCACTAACATTTCTTTGCCAGTTTCCATTATCCTTTGGAGTATTTGTGGGAATTTTGTTAGTTTGTGTCAATTTTATATATATATTAAGACATAAACCATTTTACATAGGAAATGGTCTAAATCCCCCCAGTATGGTTCAGCTTGAATCTCATGAGAAGTAAAGCTCTTATGGGAAGGGATTTTCTACTGCTTGGTCCATATGTGGATCATGTAAATAATCCCTAGTGAGGAGCTTGTGAGATTTCAAGACTCTTTTGGTGGAAGGTCTTCATACAAGAACACATGGATGGATGAAAAGCTGCCTCTGTTGCTAATAGCAACCATAGAGGAAAGTCCCTGCTGAGCTATGCCAGCCTCTTGCCCTCTATTTAAAACTAACTCTCATTTCAGGACCAGGAAGACAAAAAAGATGGGTCCTTGAACCCTTTGTTCCTCTTCCCAGTGTGGCCACACTGAATAAATCTTCCACGTCACCATTGTTTCTCTAATTGACTTATAAAGGACAGTTGGCCAAATCTATCTTGTTAGGACTGCCAAGGCTCTTGGCAGTCCTAACAGCTCCCTAACAGGCTCCCTAGGGTGTGGGTAAGCTATGATTTTAATGGTTATGGGCATAGGGATTTTTCTTCACTGTCTATACCTGGCTTCGGGGCAGCTAGGACTCCACTGATGGCTATAGTGTGAGAGCTTGATAAGGGAGGTTTGTGTGGTGTGGTCTCAATCAGCTCTATAAGGAGAACTGGGAGCCTGTATCCAACACCTCAAAACCGAGTCAAAATACCCCATTAGTCCACCAAATGATGTTTGTGTTATTTCCATATGTCAATTATGAGGAATACTATAATAGTGGCAGGAGATAATACTGATACTGATTGCATTTCCATTGGAAGATTTAGCATATACACTGGTGTTCTTTGATTTATGATGGGCTGGCAATTCAACAAACCCATTGTAATTTTAAAAGATTGTAAATCAAAACCTAAGTAACCTCGCTCTGTAAGAACAGGATATCGGCTATCTGTACTCATGATAGCCTGGCTCACCAAGTACAGTGGCAGCAATTATCACTGTCCCTTTGACATATAACCCAGGAAAGGGGTCAAGATTCAAGATAGTTTCTACTAAATACTGATTGCTTTCACGTTGTTGTAATGTCAAAAAACATAAATTGAACATCATACTGAGGAACTATTTGTACTCAGAAATGGGATTATTGGATGATATGGCAATTCAATTTTAGTTTTCTGAGGAACTTCCATTCTTTTTTCTACAGGGCCACACCCATTTACATCCCACCTATATGTCCCCAGGGTTCCCCTTTCTCAAGATTCTTACTAACATCAATTATCACTTTTCTCTTTTATAACAGCCATCCTAACCTGTGTGCGGTGTTAAAATGTTTGGCTTTTCATGAATGGATTTAATGGATTTAAAAAAAAAAAGTGACACATATATCTGTAAAGATACAGTTGTCCCTAGAAAACTAAAAGTTAAGTGAAAATATCTGGGCCTAGAAAAACAAACAAAACAAACACTGTACACTATCACTTATGGGCCTGAGGGCGGAAGGAAGAGTTGGTGTCAGAAGTTAAAAAACGCCATTGTGAAGGATGAAAAATCCTGGAGGATTAATAAAGATCACAATGCGGTATTATACAGTTGAAATTTGCTGAGAGAGTTAATCTTAATTGTTCTTACCATCCCCTCAAAGTCATGGTGCAGTTGATATGTGGTGGTCTGTATGCTAGTTTGAATATGGTAATCAGTACACAATAAACCTACATCAAAACTTCATGATGTACACCTTAAAAATACTCAACTTTCATTTGCAAAGTATACTGTAATAAAGCTGTCTGCATCAAATAAATAGAAGAAAACATTGTACATTTGGAGTTATTCAATATATTTGTTGAATGAACTGTTTGATGCAGAGTATGATTTATGATGTATTTTGAAATTGAAAAGTTTGCATGTTTTATGAACTCAAACCCTTCACTTTTCATGTGAAAATACAGCTTTGTAAATACAACTGGAAGTAACTTGAGTACAAATTATGCAGAACACTTCGAGGCTATTGTTTCTCACACTCAGGTGCTCTCAGATCTATTCCTTCAGATACAGTAATTGAGAAAATTAGAATAATTTTCCTGAATGCCAAAAATTCCTTTGAAAGGTTGCTTTGAGTTGCAATCAAATTATAAGTCAATTAAAAGGAATTATTATTTGATGGCAGTTAACCTTGTTAACTTCACAAATACATCTGCATTGGTAGGATGCTGTGAAACAACCACACTGAAAAGTGCCTTGAGAAACAACAGCAATGCATTGTCCCACACAATGGTGGGTCGGACAGAAACACTGAGATGTCCCTCTCTTTCACCTGCTGTGCCACAGGCTTTCTCATGGACAGCAGGGAATAGATAGTGCTCCATGGTTGTTGTGTAGACATTTCCTGGAGGAAACCCCAAAGCCTCACAAGCCTCACAGCAACATTACAAAAGCTCACAGCAAAGTTTGAAGACTCACAGAACCCTCCCTCAAGGTTACATAAGCAGGAAAGGATTACTAGCAGAGGAGACTCTTTGGTGGAGATGTCTGCAAGCAGCAAACAGAACTCTAGGGAGGCTACTTTCATGAGTCATCATGCATGCTGGTGCAGGCTTTTCAGTGATGCAGTTGCCAGAGGCACCCAGGTTCCTCTAAGTAACTCCCTGCTTAAACACCAATAAACTCATAGGTTGACTAAGCTAGATTTGGGTAGAATTTTTTTTTTTTATCTCCCTAAGAAAATATTTGTGATGGACATCAAAGCTGATTTTTTGCTAGAGTCTGTTCATTCTCCTCATCCCCCAGGGACACTTGCCTACATGTGTTTACCAACAAGATGGCTTGTAAGAGGACACACTCTAATGCAAAGAACCCAGTGTCTGTGTCAAGCTCACTGCTATGGCATTGGCCAAATTATATCACATGAGTATAACTTCAAGTTGAAGATGATGGACAGAGAAAGGTTTTAGAGGGAAGAACACCATGTCATGTTAGAAACAGATGGGTGGAACAGGAGGAAATGATGGCCATTGAGCGTCTTTATTGCAGAAGCATGCTCAATTCATGGACTAGTTTTCTGTTGCTATGATAAAACACCATAACCCTCACTGCATTCTAAACACATATTCTTATATCACAGATAAGTGTAATTCTCACTCAACAAAGAAACTCCCCCTTTCAAGACAGACACTATTACAGACAACCACAGTTAATCAAAATGCAGAGAACCAATGATCATGTGGTACCCAGCTTAAGCACAATCTGCACCTAAGGCTCAGGGAACATTGTGGAAGAGAAGCTAGAAAGACTGTAAGAGCCAGAGGACCAGGACACACCCAATACAGCAACACAATAGGATACAATATCAGTTCCTATTACCACTCAAGATGGGAAATAGTACAAAGCAAATAGCATAACCCATCTGTAAAAACTTTGAAACTATTTAAGCATCTTCTATTCACTTCTGTTATCTCTCAGGTCAGGATATAATTATATAATTGGGACCCAATTTATTCTTCATGAGAAGTGGTTACTCATTTTCTTCTTCTCTCTCTGTCTCTTTCTTTGATGACTTCAGGATGTTACAAAGGGTAGCATAGCAGCTAAACATGGAAATCATGTGACCCACATCTTCTGTCCCCAATTCCAAAGTCCCCATATCATCTTCCCAAATATATAAACTCCATTTTCACTCTTCATATATATCAATTTCTTATCCACATACAACATTTTACTATTAATTGTGAGGCCCTGAACTCCATCTAACTATGGTCTCAAATCACAAATTTTAAATGGCAATTTTTCAGTAAAAATAATAGAATCACCATTCATTCCCTCCTCCCATTGGAGGACAGAACAGCAGCCACAAACTTTAATAAATGCAGTTGGTCACCCAGGAGTTTACCTTGGAAAGTGTAGAGAAGTTTCTAGAGTCTGTTTCTGAAGAATAGGCTCTTTGGTAGGAAAGAAAACAAAAGGCTTTCATGGGAACTCAATGGTTTCATTACAGTGAGAGGCACACAGTTGTGAAACGCATACAGAAAACTCCCAGCTGTACAGAACAGCGGGGAAATAAACATAAAAGGTTTGGGATTCCTTTTTATGATGTGTCTATACCACCACATGAGCAAAAAGAAGGGTATTGGAATCAAGAGGCGGGGGATGCCTTTTAGGGGACCACTGTTTGCTTAGAAGACAGCAAATAGCCCTATTAACTGATAAGAACCCCACCTTCTGGAATTTGATGTGACAAAAATCCTTTTCCTTTAAAAGCTCCCTAAGACTTCTGATCAACTTCAGCAGCAACAGAGGAAGAAAAGAAGGTTTTCCTAGAATAGGGCTGCAAAGAAGACTCACGGTCCACAGAGAACCCCGCATAAGCCGTCCATTTTCCTCCACTGTGCACATGAACTGGATTTACAGCTCTAAGATGCACTGGAGGCATCTGGGTGTTTGCATCAACCAAAGGAAAAAGAACAAATAAAAATGCTTCAGTCACAATGCAAAATAGAAATCCAATTTTGCTTTTCAAGGAGCCTTTAATTTGTGTAAATGGAAAGTTTATAGTGTGTGTTTGTATGTAAATGTTTATATGGTCACTCATACATGTATGTTACATGTTTTTACCTGTGTCAGGTTGGCTGCACAGAGAAATCAGATGTTAAGTTTGACTCATGAAAGGAGAGAAAACATGTACAAAATTATAAAATAGCAATTTCTTTTTGAAGAATGTAAGCTGAAAAACAGGATTATGAATGGTTTACTTTTCCCATACATGCTGTGGGATGGTCTTTTGTACATTGTGAATATGTGTTACTACTATTGGCTAGTAAAGAAGTTGTTTTGGCCTATGGAAACACAGGATATAGTCAGGCAGGAAATCCAAGAGAGATAGAGGGAGAAGAAAGGCGGAGTCGGGAGATACTGTAAGTAGCCAGGAGAACAAGATGTAATAGAACACAGGTAAAACCACGAGACATGTGGCGATACATAGATTAATAGAAATGGATTAATTTAAGATGTCATAGCTAGCTAGCAATAAGCCCGAGCCAAAGACCAAACAGTTTGTAATTAATATTAAGCCTCTGAGTGATTATTTTATAAAAAACAGCTGCTACCTAAGCAAGAAACTTCTGTTTACACATACATTTTGGCATGTTCCCCATTTAATGACTAAAGTGATTTTCATTAACTTAAAAATATTTTTAAAAATATTTTTAAATCACCTTTCTCTAATTAGCTATTTAAAAAAACAGGATACTAGTTAATTATACTTATTACCCATGGTCAGTATTCATGAGCCCTGAAAGGGAAAAGAAACTGCATCAAAAACATTATCTTACAATTTTATTTCATTAATATACTAAAAACTATCTTTTGGGGAAGACAAGGTGGCTCAGAGGGTAAAGGTGCTTGTCACTGAGCTGAGGACCTGAGTTCAATCCCTGAGCCCCACATGGTAGAAGGAGAAAACCAGTGTGGAGCACAAAGACATGCAAGCCTGTATGAGTGCATGCTCACACACAAACACACAATAAACAAACAGGGAAAAGAAAAATACTTCATTATTTGAAAAAAACTGATGAATGTTTAAAGGATTTGTAACACAAGCTCTTGATTTGATTCAATAATTGACTAATTAAAACAGTGATGCTCTCTCTCTCCTCCAAATGTATTGTGGTTTGGAAAATATTCGTAATAAGGTGAGTGCATTTGGTCCACCCCTTCAGAAGGGTAAGATGTCGGTACCAGTGATTAAAATTTCAAATGCCCACTTATCATTCAACAATTCACTACTTAAAATTATTAATTACAGTATTGTTTTGATAGCAAATATGATTATTTGAAATAGAATACTCATCATCAAAAGATATGTGAAATGGTGTTTATATTCCTAATAGCTTATCAGAATTTTGAAAAGCAAGTATATTTATATGGGAATAGCTTAAGTGAAAAAAAGCAAAGTTTGAAATAATATGATCTGAGATTAATAATGCATATTAAAGAGTAATGAAATATGGAATTACAAAACCACACTTGACACTACATAGTTCTGAGACTTTTATCCTGAAATTAATCGCAATAAACTACTGCCAGAGTTTTCCTTTATGGAGAGGATTAGAAGAAGAAATAATCAGAAGAACTGATTTCACTATTTGTTTTTTACTTCAGGGACCCTTTATATATTTTATTTCTGTCCTTTTAGTTGTTTTGTGTTTAATCTAATAAATAAAGACAGTTGAAAACTTAAAAACAATATAACCATGGATAAAGGTGAGGCAACTTCCCTAGGGAAATTCCCAGGAATCCACAAGTATGACCCCAGCTTAGACTACTAGCAATAGTGGAGAATGTGCTTGAACTGACCTTCTTCTGTAATCAGATTGGTGACTACCCTAATTGTCATCAGAGAGCCTTCATCCAGTAACTCATGGAAGCAGATGCAGAGATCCACAGCCAAGCACCAGGCTGAGCTCTGGGAGTCCAGTTGAAGAGAGAGAGGAAGGATTGTGGGAGCACGAGAAGTCAAGATCATGATGGAGAAATCTACAGAGACAACTGAACCAAGCTCATATGAACTCATAAACTTTAGGCTGACAGCTGTGGAATGTACATGGGACTGGAGTAGGCACTCAACATATGGGAGACAGTTGTGTAGCTTGCTTTGCTTGAGGGGCCCCCAGGCAGTGGGATCTAGATTTATCCCTGGTGCATGAACTGGCTTTCTGGAGCCCACTCCCTGTGGTGGGATTCCTTGCTCTGCCTTGATGCAGGAGGGAGGGGCTTGGTTCTGCCTCAACTGAATGTACCAGGCTTTGCTGACCTTTTGGAGGAGGGCATAAGGGGTAGGTTGGAGAGTGGGAGAAGGGCGGAGGGGAGTGGGAGGAGAGATGAGAGGGTGATCTGTGTGGTTGGTAAGTTAAATGAATAAATATTTTCTTAAATAAAAAAGAAAGAAAGCTGAGGCAATTTATAAGACTTTAATGAGTGTATATGAATATATATTTTTTAATGGTTGTCTACATTTTTTTCTTTTTTCTTTTCTTTTTTTAAATATTTTTATTTTATAATTAATTTAATTTTACATATCAGCTACGGATTTTCCTTTCCTCCCTCCTCCCACCCCCAGCCTTCCCTCCCAATCCACCCCCCACCCCCTCCTCCTCCAAGGCAAGGTCTCCCCTGGGGAGTCAGCCCAGTCTGGTGGATTCAGTTGAGGCAGGTCCAGTCCCCTCCTCCCTACACCAAGGCTGAGCAAACTATCTCAGCATAGGCCCCAGGTTCCAAAAAGCCAGCTCATGCACCAAGGACAGGTCCTGGTTCCACTGCCTGGGAGCCTCCTAAACAGTTCAAGCTAGTCAACTGTCTCACTTATCCAGAGGGCCTGATCCAGTTCTGTGGGGGCTCCTCAGCTATTGGTTCACAGTTTATGTGTTTCCACTAGTTTGGCTAGTTGTCCCTGTGCTTTTTCCAATCATGGTCTCAATATCTCTTGCTCATATAATCTCTCCTCTCTCTCACCAGTTGGACTCCTGGAGCTCCACCTGGGGTTTGGCTGTGGATCTCTGCATCTGCTTCCACCAGTCACTGGATGAGGGTTCTATCATGACAGTTAGGGTGATTGGCCATCTGATCACCAGAGTAGGTCAGCTCAGGCACCCTCTTGACCATTGACAGTAGTCTATAGTGGAGGTATCTTTGTGGTTGTCTACATTTTTAATTACATAGATACATATATGTATGTATGGAGATTTGTGCATGAGAAGACCAGAAGAGAGTATTGTATCCCCAAGAGCTGGAGTTACAGGTGATTGTAAGCCACCAGATTTGGGTGCTTGGAACAGAACTTATGTCGTCCACAAGTATCAGTGGAAGTATCAGTATGTGCTCTTGCCTGCTGACTCATCTTGCCAGTCACATAAATACATGTTTTATCTCTATAAGTATGTGAACAATACACGTGTACATATATAGGTACACATACATATATGTATGAAAAACATTTACAATCATACCTCTATCCCTGGAGGATGTGTGCCTGTCTAAAGTAACACAGTGACAATCATCACTGAAACTGTCCCCAGTTCATATTTAATTCAATCTTTTCCCTTTGAATCATTTGTTGTTGTGAGGTTTCTCTTTCAACTCAAAACAAGGCCAAACTCTGCAAAGAAGGAAGTATCTGGACAAATGTACTAAGTGTTAAAAGATTATGAAAAGTAATTATTGTCACCCACCCCTACACTTTATTAGTGGGGACAGTTTCTTGCTTGAAAGCACACAGTGCACGGAATTTATGGTACACAGTCCTGTTTTGCAGAAAGCAAGCCCTTAGATTACATCCTTTTCAATTCATTGAAGTATAATGGATAATAAATTATGGAGTTTAATTAAAACCTCTTTATCAGATGGGCATTTACCCATGACGTGCTTCTGCACAACTAGGGGTTCTGGAGAGCACTATGCTCCCATTTCTCCTCGTCATTTTACTCAGATTCCTTTAATTGTATTTCAAATTACATCTACTTCCACAAAGCCATAGTATAAACCTGTCAAACATTTATGATGACCTCTTCACCATGCTCATTTAAAAATCCATCTCTTGTGTTTGCTTTTTAAAAAGTCATCCTTTGCTCTTGTTTTTGAATGGCAAGACAAAGATACACTAAACACAGAATTCTGAGTAGAGGGAGCTGGCTTGAATCCCAGCTCCATGCTTAGAATTGCTTCCCTTCCCGGAGACTCAGCTCCTGTTCTCTACTACTAGCTTAAGTCTAGTAATTGCCTTGAACATAGAACTGGGGTGTTCTGTGTGAAATGACATTAAGGCAGTGGTTCTTAACTTGAGGGTCGAATGACCCTTTCATGGGGATCATCTAAGACCATTAGACAACACAGACATATACATTAGGATTCATAACAGTAGCAAATTCACAGTTATAAAGTAGCAACAAAATAATTTTATGATTTGGAGGTGACCACAACATGAGGAACTGCATTAAAAAGTCTCAGAACTAGGAAGGGTGAGAACCACTGTGTTAAGGGGTAGGTTTGATAAAACTCAATGACTTTTAACAAAATTTTACTTAATGTCTTGAAATGGTTTTTCCCTTTCGGAGTTTTGGAGATATTATGATACAATACACCTTTTAATACTAATATCTCAGGCTGAGAAAGTAGAAATTTTACTACATTACTAAGGTTTTGGTGTCAAAATTTAACTTCTCTCCAGGGTATTATTTTTCTGTACACTAAAGGGTGTGACTTCCCTTCAAGTTCATTCTAGTCTCAATGTTAACATCATCCTAAACTGCTGTGACTGGAAGACATTGTCAGATTCTGCGCCTGATGGATGTATCACAGGAAAGAAAGGACTTTAACGGATCAAAGTGTACAGAATCTACCAGAAACAAATGTTTTACTAAAGATTTGTTTGGAGACAGGAAAATGAGTAAAATAATACTACAAAAAGACTATTAAATCCTTGTAGATGAAATTCTAAACAGTCTTATTAAATAAGAAACAGAGAGCCAAATGCAGAGTTAAAAGCTCAAGAGATCAACGCACTAGCGAATAGCCTTTAGCTTACCACTCACCTCCGTCCTTCCTCTGAGAGAGAGACCTTCTTCCTGTGTCCTGTCTTTTTATTCCCTTTCTGTTCTGCCTTCTTGTTGGTTCTAAACCCAACCACATGACTTCCTTGTCACTGCCAGCCTATACAGACCTCCAGGTCTCTATGGTTGGTACTGAGATTAAAGGTGTGTGTCACCATGCTTGGCTGTGTCCTTGAACACACAGAGACTCTGCCTGCCATGTGATTGGATTAAGGGCATGTGCCACCACCACTGGACTTCTGCTAAATGGCTTGCTTTTAGCTCTGATCCTCAGGCAACTTTATTTATTAACATATAAATAAAATCACATTTCAGCACAAATAAAATATCACCATATTTCCCTCTTCTATTCTAATAAAAAGAAAAAAGGAAAAAAGTTATAACTAATATAAGAAAAACTATATACAATAAGTACAATAACTATATACAATATACACAAGCAATAAATACCTAAACAATGCCCAGTCCATTTGCATTTGACAAACTCAGAGAAAATATTCCGTTATCTACCCTATTTTGGTAAGTCCAAAATGTACCTGATTCACTTTCTATCCTAACTTATATTACTAACAGAGAACTATCTTATAATGTCTTTCAAATTTATATACTTACACCTCTTTAGTGAGTTTCTTTTCTGAAATTCTTAACAAGGAAATCTATAACTATAAATATCTAATTTTTAACTATAAATATAACTGTCTAATCTTCAACTCCCTCAGAAATCCAAGAAGGAAATAATATTACCTAAAAAAACAGGAAGTGCATGCAAGCAGCTTCCAAAAAAATTGTGAGTTAACAGAAACAGCCAGCTGCCTGGACAGTTATCCGAGGCTTCTCCACAATGTTGGGGCATCAACTTCATATCTGACAGATTTATTTGTGAAGAGGATGTACACAAGGCCTACAGTTTGACCTCACATTCGGTGAGAGTAGTCCTTATATCAGAAACACCTGAATTCCACTAGTGTCCTGTCATGATTCAGGATTTTAAATACTGGAAATTGTTGGTGTTTTTGGAATTCAGCTGTCCATTCTTCTTGGCTTGTGGGTGGCTTCATCTCAGCATCCCATTCTTTTCTGCATCCCATTCTTCTAGGCTTGTGGGTGGCTTCATCTCTTTTATTAAATGCCAGTCTACCATTGAGAGGTTAGACTCTGTCAGCTTAGTTACTCTTTCAAGAATAACTGTTTCAGCTGCTGTTCCACTGCACATCAGAAGCCATCAGTCCACTGCCAGTTCAGCTACTTTCGAAAAAAGAGGCACTGTACCTTTTTCGGATTGCAAATGCCACTTCAGGAATGGTGTCATATTGTCCTGGCCTCAGAAGATGCCTGTAGTTAAAGCCACAACCACACTTGTCTTGGCAAGAATTGGCAGTCCTGTTTCATGTCCTGTTTGTCAGCAGTCAATTCGAGGATACTTAGTTGTCCAGTGGCTAACTTTTGTCACAATGAAAGTTAACTCCATATGCAGTTTCTTCAATGCCCATATCTTCTCTGAAGTAGATTAGTGCTGCCAGGAACTGACATGTCTCATAGTCATTAAAAAAATTCTAAGTTATTAAAACATTTTAAATGCCATATTCTGTAGATCTCTGAAAGGTTTGAAGATGACCTGTCTATCCTAAATACATCTGCTCAACATTGAAAATATACCTAACATGACTACCAGTTCAACTGTAATGTCTAACTACTAACTTTCATTTCCTTATATCCTAATAGTTGGTAATAATAACATTCAAGGATTAGCAAATTGCATTACACTGTTAAATAAACTGTATAAGTACAATATCTTGAACAAGATTATAAATATACGTATAGCATTTTCTAACAATATCAATCTCAATATATATAATTTGTATACAATACACAAAAATCCAATCTAATGTAAATTATTTAAAACTAGTAATTGTCTTTTAAAAGTAGATTCTGGAAATGGAGATATTGCTCAGTGGTTAATTCTGCTGCTTCCTGCTCTTCAAGAGAGGACCCACACATTTTCTCAGAACCCACATCAAGAGGCTCATGATCACCTCTAACTCTAGCTCCAGAGGATCTGACAACCAATTGCAAAATCCAAAGGCACCCACATACATGTGGTACACACACATACACACACACACACACACACACACACACACACACACACATACACACACGTGCATATACATACACATATACACATGGATACACATATACACAAAATAAACAAAGCCTCAATAACATGATTATTTTTTCTTATTAGCACACTCAGATCTCTCCTTTCCATATACTATGGTTAGAGAAGGAAATTCATTTAGTAATCCCAGCTCTTTATATCTTCATAAACAAAACAAGGTCCAGTATTTGGCTAAAATCATGTCCTGTGTAATGTCCTGTGGCTCCAACCAGAGTCATGAAGTCAGACATCAGACGTTGCTGACTTCCCTGCTACCCAGGTGCTGGGTTTGTGTCTTGTTGCTTCTTCACAGGAAGGTTCATTCTGGATTCTTTTCACTTATTTAAACACTTGACCATGAAACAAAAGATATGTTCGCCAACACATCCCTGACTTTGCACGGGTGAGGAGAGAAAAGCTAGACCTCCAGAGAATGGTATATATCAGCAACCACAGATCCCAGAGAACCATCCCCCTTAAACATCGCAGCTACAGAAAGGGTGCATGTCTTTGTGACATCTGTTAGAGAGGGTTGGAGATAAAGCACAGACAAATTCTCTTGCACAGATCCATGCAGCCAATGCTTTGTCAAAGTATGTTTGGAGGCCAGAGCCCAGACTCCTAGCAAAGTTGTGTATTGTATTGGTTTCTTAAAATAACAATGGTAAAGTAAGATCAATGCTGCCTGGTGGAATATGCCGCCACTACTTTATACTTGCCCAACAAGCATATGTTGTGTGATTCCAGTAAGCCAGCTAATAAGCAAGTGGTTAGAGGTTAAAACAAACAAGCCCCCAGGCTTTCCTTATATATATTTTTCTTCTTCCATTCTGCTTCTCAGCCTTGTGTTTTCTCTGTTGAATTCCTCCTTTCCCTGTGTCATGAACACTGGGTGGGAGGGTAGATGTTGTGAATGAAGACTGGACATGCTAAAACTCCAATTTCAGTGATTAGGCCTTGGGTATGGGTTTTCCACAGCTTTAGCCACCCATGTTTTCAAGAGCTTCCTTATGTTGCTACTTGCTTCGCAATCTCAGGTAGATCAGATTGTTCTGCAAGTAAGAACACAGGATTTCTAGGTCCTTGACACTGAGAGTATATGGGAGCCTTGCCCTGATTTGCCTTAAATGTTGGAGATGAACTAGCCCCGACTGTTTATCTGTAGACTTCTTATACATGCAAACAGCTCTTGGCAATCGGGACCTGTCTCTGCACCTCCCGTATCTACACAATGGATGAGATCATTAGCTACAAGCATAACAGCAATTCCTTGTATACCAGGACTGTGACTTAAACCTCCTGTTTCCAAAAGGGACATTCCTTTGACGTGTGACTTGTTACCATCCTTTGCATTTCTGTTCTGTTGCTGGGATCTCCTTCCATTTCCTGGTCTTGAAATTGAAAGTGAAACAAACCAAGAGGCAGTTAGTAAAGTGCTGATTGACAAGATCCTGGAAGTCCTTTGGCCTTGCTGGGGTAAACACCACCACAGAACAAAACCCATAGATGAAAACTGGAAAAGTCACAAAGAACAAAGGACAGCGGGAAAATAACTGAATATACCTACCATGACTGGGATTTTAAGGTGTTTACTCATAGTGAAATACTAAAATCTACACAAAAACCCTAAATCAAGCCAAGATTCCTGAGTTTGTTTGTTTGGTTCTGTTGGGTTAGTTTTGGTTTTGAATGTTCTACCTGAGTAAAACCTCCAGTTGTTTAGGGTTTGTTTCGTTTTTTTGTTTTTTTTTTTTTTTTTAAAGATTTATCTATTTATTTTTATTGTGTTTGTGTATACTGGTACACTTGCCATGGCATGGGTGTGAAGATCAGAGAATGACTCACAGGAGTTGCTTCTCTTTCCATTGTGTGGATCCTGGGGATCGAACTCAGGCCATTAGGCTGGGCTGCAAGCATCTCAACTTTACCTGCTGGGCGGTCTCACTGGTTCAAGCCTGCAGTTTTGAATTAAGAACAAATGCAAGTCCTTATGTTGAAAAGAATTCAAATAAAAAACTTGTCCTTGATTTAAGCTCAAAGTTTCCAGTTTAAGATCAAATATGTGTAAGTTTAGAATCAAAGATCATGAAATATAGAAGGACTCAAAGCCCAAGAGCAAATGTCACTATGCATAGTAAACAGACGAATTGGGTTCCAAGAACTTGTCATAAAAGAATTATTTAATATGTAATAAAAATAACTATTTTCAGAAAAAGGTCTCAAGGCACAGAATAACAGAGACAAAAGACTTCAGAAAGAGAAGAACTAGCTACAAAGAACACAAAGGGAGAGAAAACAATCATTTTTAAAATAGTTGTAAGTTAAAGTTGGATAAATGGATAGTTACACACCAAATAAGACATTCAATGAAAAATAGTGATTAGTAAGTAGGAACATCTGAATTACCCCAATTGCTAGCCAGAGGGGCAAGTTAGGAAACTAGGAGGGTGGGGTGAAGAGATGAGGAGAGAGGAGAGTCATGCTGGGCCACTGAGAGTCCTGTGAGAACAGAGGAAGGGAAGTTACTATGGAGGACTCTTAAGAGACCCAGTGATTCTCTGGTAGAATTAATGAAAGACAGAGAAACTAAGCTAAATGACAGGGGACAGGGAGAAGACTGGAGGTGCAAGGAAGATGGGGGTGGGACATCCGCTGCAGAAAGGTACATCTGAGACAAGGAAAGAAAGGTTTGCAAGGTCTCCCTGCAGGGCCAGTCTTCAAAGACCCAAGACAGACGCTGTCACCAGGGACCCTTCAGGTGTGGAGGAAAATGAAACATCGCTAGGTTTCTAAAAACAAAAACTGGAATTTTTCTACAGACAGGCTATTATTAAAGGGGTCGCTAAATTGACCAGAGATTAATTACCCCAAAGATGCTCAGTCTGAAGCAATAACAGATGGTAGTGAAGTTACACCCTGAGCATGATCTCTGCTTTGCAGAGGTGTGGCCAGAGTTCAAACATTGCCAATGCCCTCAATTATTCTGAGGAGAATATGTTCCTGAAAGAAGAGTAGAATACGGGGCAGAAGAGAGGAAAATGATTTAGGAATGTAAAGAATATCATCACATTTGGGGGAAAATATTTTAAAAAGTAAGAGGAAAAAGGAAGTTTATAAAAGTTGAGATGGCAGTATATAAAAAAAAATCACTATTACAGAATATGGTGGAAATGTATCTAATCTGAACTCAAATGCATACCAAATATATAGTTACAAGCACTAAACAAAAGTAGCATATGTGTACATATATATACATATATATACATATGTATATATATGTATAGTGTAGGTCAGAGGACAACTTGTAGGAATCACTTTTCTTTGTACCATGTGAATTCTGGGTGGTCAGGCTTGGTGACGAGCTCCATTACCCACTGAGCCATCTCACTGGCTTCTAGAATAATAGTTAATTCTTCATTAGGAAATTTAAATCCTGTCATTGGATCCTGGTCTTGAAAAGAAAGTCTATGGACATGTTTATTGATGGCACACAACACAAGTTGTGGTTTTCAATAGGAAAGAACAGAAACTTTCATTGATTGGATCCTTGCTAGGGAATGGACACAGTACTTTCTGCTTCATTAAATTTATAAGCTCATAACCTTTTATGTTACAGGGGAGACAACTGAGGCCCAGAGGCACTGGGAAACTTACTCAAGGCTTTGCATCCAGGGAGTCAAGTTGGATCTATACCCAAGGATGCTGGGACTGAATTGGCAGTTAAATTCTTGATTCAATTCAGAAGACCCGTACAGAGAGATCCGGGACAGTGAGATTGCTCAGCAGGTAAAGGCGCTTGCCAGCAAGCCTGATGGCATAAGTTCAATTCCTGGGACCCGAATGTTGGAAGTAGACAAGTGACTCCTATAAATTGTTCTCTGACTTCTACATGTTCACTGTGTGGTGTGCCATACCCCTGACATACAAAATAAATGTAATAATGATTTAATTAAACTGTCTTTTAAAAGAAAAAAGAGACTTAATAATATTAATGAAAGCTTCCTAAGAAACAGCAATACAGTAAACTATGGATGCTCCTGGTGTGGTGGCTACCACTGTTCTTTGAAACACCACAGACATGGGTCATGCTTACAAACTCTCTGGAGTGGCAACAAGGAAGAGTATTTTTCTGCACTTTAAAGCAGTTCCCTAGTGTGGCTTACAGAAACACACATCGCCTACCTCTCTTTCCTCCAGAGACTTGTTTTCAACAGCTCAGCCCCTGCTGAGGAAAAGGAGACATCAATATTTAGGTAATCAAAAGGTGACTCTCAGCCCCCTCCTCAAGTCAGGGCCAACACAGACATGGTCAAGGACAGAGGGTCTTTAAAATTCTGGCCCATGCCCCGTCTCCCTGGCTTCCTGGGAATCATTATGGGAGCAGGGTTGAAACAACACAGCTTAACCAAGTTCATTTTCAGAGCACCACAAGGTCTTGTTCTGATCTCAGACAACCCTGACAGGCTAATACAAGGAGGAAAATTGTTTTCAAAGATGAATGTGAATTTATCAGTGTTTTCTCTAGGACAAGTGTGTTTTTGGAGGTAGAAGTTCAGACCGGGAGAGGCAGAAGGCGGAGAGTTCAAGAAGTGGAGAGAAAAATAATAAATAAGAAACCAGGACCATAATTTACAATTGTTTTAAATCACCACTTCACAGGCTTTTCTTAGATGGTCTGAATTATAATGCTCACACAGCAGCGATGATGCATTCTGTTGTCTCGTGTTTCCCTTCATAGATACAGTTCAAGTTGAGATGAATTCCAGGGTCACGGTGGTCTCTCTTCCATGTGTTCTCTCTCCATCCCACTGAGAACATTCTTCTGGGGAGATACAAGGTTCCCTTTTGTACATAGCATCCCCTTTGCTCTGTTCTCTCTGCACTTTCCCAGGATGCATGAAAAATTTTTCTCAATTTTGTATTTCTTGGCTTATCCCATGCACTTCCAGCCTCTGCTTCAGGTCTGCAGTTCCTGGTCAAGTTTTCCCCCAAAATTACCAACCATCTTTTTGTTTGTGGTGCTGGCTTGGTTTTTGTTGTTGTTGTTTGTTGGTTCATTTTGTTGGGATTTTTTAATGGTTTTTTGTTTTTTGTTTTTTAGCTTTTCTTTGTATACAGAATATTTATTGAACAAGCACTTTGCAGGGGGGTAGAGCAAAATGGGACTGAATTTCAAAGCAAGTTTTCAGTGTTTTCTAGGCTCCACATTGATCATAACAGAAGTGACTCATTAATTCAGTTCCACTTAATAATTATTTTAGTATAAAAAGAGTTGCTACAAGTTATCACATCATTTGCTCAGCAGACGATTGGCCCGTTTTATACTTATTTAATCTGGGCACACATCCTCTCATCTCTGCTTTCCCCCATTTAATAACTAGGCATGCTGCATCTTAGAGATGTGACTTTGTCCTTGTTCCTGCAAGTGAGTGGTAGTAGAGGGTGGATGAAAACTCCACCGTATGGTCCTACCAATGGGAGACAGAGGGAAGATTCATGGTGTTGAGTGGGTTGGGGAAGCTCTTGTGCCAGGCTTTGTACAAGGGTTCCCTGGTGAGTTGCTGGCACTGCACAGAGTAGGAGAGGTAAATGAGTGCATCCATAATAAGCGAGCAAAGTGAAGTTGGGAAATGAGAAATAACTACGTCACACGGCTAATACATACTAGAAACACATCTGAAACTCCTGTCTGATGCTCATATCCAAGCATCTTATTTTATCCAGTAGGCATACCCATGGAGTACACAGCCTCTGTAAGGGCTCAGTGATCCTCACATGCAAACACACTCTTAGGCATTACCCCTTGTGAATGTGGAATGAAATGTTAGGGATGAGGTCACAGGTAGAATGTGACTTCCAGTTTATTATTTCTCTCTGAGTCCTCACCCTGGTAGAACCCAGTTTCAGTGATGCATGTAGCCTTCTAGAGTGTCACATGGCTGAGGACAGATGACTCTGGGTAATGGACAAGAGAACCTGACACCTTCTGAGAGCCACATGTGGTATGAACTCAGAAGCAAGTCCTCCTCCAGTTGAATCTCCAGAATACTACAGCTACAGCCAACACTTCGAATGCTGTCTCATGGGACACCATGGAACTGAGACAGCCAATTGAGTTTTCCCACAATTCTTCCTTCAAAGAAGTGATCTCAATTACTCACTTTGGTAGACTCATTCCTTATACAGCGTTAGATAACTGATACATGTGTGGTTATAGGAAAAGAAAACTACACAGGCAGTGCATTCCAGAAAGGGTCGACTTTTTTTTTTTATTAAAAACTCATAATAAAATTTCTCCTGGATGAACTGGAGCTTTAAATAAACCAAGTATCAAATAATCCAGTAGACAGTTGAATCCTGGGTGTTCAGTCAAGTTCCATTTTGGTCTGTTAGACTTTGTCACTTCTGGGTAAGTTAAGGTTTTGGGTCATTCTAATAAGTTCTCCACATTTTCTGAATTTCACCTCCGACATCAGAACTATGGTATTTTTAGAAAGCACGTGTCAAAGAGATGGATATTTAAAGTCAATAAATTGATTTAAACAATATAGATTCCATGCTATATAACTAATACTTAGCATTTATTAACATGGTCAGGAATAATCTCTGTCATTGATACAGGGTCAGGAGTAAACTGTTAAAAAATTAAAATTACATCCAGTTCACTGCACATTTTTATTAGATTTATGATCATAGTTCTGTCTGTAGTGAGAGTGGTTACCCTGTGAGCCAGATCTCAAATTAGTCAGATTTTTTTATATTACCAAGACAGGTTTGTGTGTGTAGGCTTCTGAAAGGGGCTTATGACTTACCAACAGTGTCTCTCAAGTGGCTGCACATAAGCAGTCAAGAATGCTTAGTGTGTGTGAAAGGATGTGTGTGAGCATGCTTGTGTGAGTGCATGTGTATGTACAGATGCACATACACATGAAAGAAAATGATAAAATATGCTATTGTTGTTGTTGAATTGGGGGGTCTCAAGTAGCCCAGGATGACCTCAAAATCTCTACGTAGCTATAACTGAGCTTGGTCTTTCTGCCTTTCCCTCTCACCTGCTTGGATTACAGGTGTGCACCATCACACCCACTTGTATGAGGTACTGAGGATTAAGCCCAGTGCTTCATGCCAACTGAGCTATACCGATTGTGGTAAGAACTATTTTAAACACTTAGATAAGGATATGCCACTAATTTCTCCTTTTTTAAGGTCAGCAAACCATGATGCTTGCACAACAATGTGAGCAATGGGTGAATTGCTGACCCTGCTTCCCTGATGATCTGAAGGACACATGGAAGTCTGAGAATTTTATCTAAGAGCACTTTGTCCAGTTTCATAGGTAAATTATTCTCAAACAATGAGGTCCCCAAGCTTGACCTTCCTGAAATTGAACTGCTGGTGGTCAAAGAAGGCATTTCTTTATGACATCCATTATCCTGGGGAAATGGTGAGGGTATTCAGAGACACCCTAGGCTCAGAAGCTGTGGTATCTGGATTGAAACCCCTAGGTTTGGAAAACTGCAGTAATTCTATAAACCAGAGCAAGTGGCAGCCTCCAGCACCTCCTATATCACTTTTATTTATCTCTTCTGGCAACCTCCATTTCCCCCTCCAAATGGAAGGCTAAAGTAAGACACATATTTGAAGGAATATTGTCAGAATTCGTTTTATGGAAATGTACTGCTTGCAGTGTCCTTTGATCAGTGGCACTGTCTTTTGAAATTGAAATGGAATAGATTATATGGTGATCCACCTCTTCTCTCCTCAGCTAGGCCTGGAAGAAACTGCAAACATGAGAGGGGGTTGTTTGTTTTGTTTTGTTTGTTTGTTTGATTTTTGGCTCTTTGGGGTTTGAACTTTCCTAGGAGTGATTTCACCCAGTCTTTGAAGAAGATGGTCACAATCATGCTGATCAATGTGACACAGTCATCTCTAGGATTGGCCTATAAGAATGAACGTTCATAAATTGTCCACACAAAATTTGTAATTAAGCTTAAGTCTTTGAGGTTTTGGATGAAGACCCAAAGACTAGATGAATATCAAGACTAAACTCTACAAGACTTTGAAACATTAGATAACCATCTTGAGCTTTGTGAGTCCATCTCTAGGGAAGTGATTGAGAAGGCTGAGAACATGCCTGCTCTTTGGCACAGCTGGGTCTAAGATGCAAGACTCCGGTCAGCGTCCCTCCCAAGTCCTGTTCTTGGATCCCCTCTCTTCCTCCACCTTCAGCTCTGCCTTCCACTGGGGAATATTTATCTCCATGCCACTCCCCATCTGTCTATGGGCACTCCAGTTACACTCTTACATAGGATGTCCTCAGTGTATCCAGGGATTCTGTCTTCTTTCTAGATGTTTCCACCAGTCAATCCCAAGAAGTCATGAAGTTTATTTACCAGGATTCATTACATGTTCCCTAGACAAATGATGTCACATATGCTCAAGATTCCTGATTGGTCTGCTTTGGCCATGTGCCTACTCTGACATAGAGAAGGGAATGGTCAAGTCAATACTGTGGAGACAGGTAGGTCTACAATGGAAGTTCAAAAGCAACACATATGCACCACACTGCCCTTCAACCACAAATACATCAGCCAGTGTCTGTAGTGTGTGAAATACAAGGCTGCATTAAAAGAATACTCATTAGCTCTAAAAGTTTTGTGACACCCTCCTTCAATTAACACAATAACAAACTCAAAATTAAGAAAAATAATTAGTAAACCCCTGCCACAGATGGAAAATGCTATTCTCTGTGTAGCCTGGTGTGGTTTTCATCACCAGGATACAGACTGCCTAAAACTGGAAACATCATTTAAACAGATCATTCCTTAGTTAACTGATTACGGACGAGGCACATTTGCACACCAATCTGTGCTGTGTCTGAATAAACACTCCAATGCTAGGGGAAGAGTGAAACCAGTTTTCTGAAACTGTATCTGTGTGGCCAGAACACGTCACATATGTGATGTGCACAGGGTCCCTTTTAAAATCCTCTTCTTTTCTTCCTGACTGTTTCTCAGTAGGATAGCTGGGCCTCACAGACAATTCAGGGTTCTCCAATGCTGGAAATAACCTCATACAGTGACAAAACTACCTTGACAATTAATGTGATATATATGGGGTGCCTCCGCTGAAAAACTGGTCCAGTGTCAAAAATGAGCACTTAAAAGGACATTGGCAAAGGCTGGTGACAAGTGCTGCTCTGACCTCATGGTCATGTCTGTAATTTAATACCCATCTGCAGAAACAGTCACAACTGCAAAGTAACAGATGGACCTGTCCACAGACAGAGGAGAGCAGCTCAGACAGGAAAACGGCGTTTGTGTGGAGGAGCTGCATGTGAAGGTGTGTTTTGTCATCTGGAATCTTCCAGTTTGGAATGAATGCTGTCATGTATGTCTCACTTACAGAGGACCCACTCTGCCACAGCCACTCAAGTTTAAACAAGTAAAATAGATATTTGCTACATGGAGTTTATGGATCTATAGAAGACATTGGATGAAACTAATGAGCAAATAAATCCAGTAACTCTCATAGCAAGAATGACCCCCCTAAAGAAAAGAGGATTCTCCCTCCCCAGGGCTGAGGGAAGATGTGTGTGGAAGTAGGGCCAGAAAGAATGTAAGAGCTGGAGGGTGGGAGGGGTGCTGTGAAAGCTGCCTTCTGGACGTGCTTTGACTGTTGAGTTCAAGAGCTCACTGAAGCTGGGGATGCTCACACAGGGTTGAGTCAAGAAGATAATCTGATGTTCCAGTAGACAGTATGAATTGAAGCCATCAGGTTATAAAACAAAGTAGACTTGGAGGTGGGAAGAGAGACTGTTCTAGAATGTCAGGGGAATGGGACAGGAGTCTGGGGTGGGTAGGATCAAAGTGCATTGTATATGTGCATGAAGTTGTCAATGAATAAATAAAATATATTACAAATAAACGGATGTGTGTGTGTGTGTGTGTGTGTGTGTGTGTGTGTGTGTGTGTGTGAAGGTATGGACATGAAATGATAGGAAGGGACTAGATTGCCTACCTCAGAATTTGTAAATTGAGGCACCTTCTCTGTGGGTGTCCTAGTTTTCTTTCTTATTGCTGTGATAGGCATAGGCTCAAAAGCAACTTGGGAAGGGGAGTGTTTATTTGGCTTATAGCTTACTGTCGATCATGGAGGGAAGCCAGAGCAAGAACTCAAGGCAGGAACCTGGAGACAGGAACTAAAATCAGGACCATGGGGAAATGCTGTTTACTGGCTTGCTCCAGTTGCTCTGCTCCCTTTCTTACATAGCCCAAGCCCACCAGCCTTGAGATAGCACCACCAACAGTGGGCTGGACCTCCTATACTAGTTATCAAATGCCCCAGAGACATGCCCACAGATGAGTCTGATGTAGGCAATTCTTCAGTCAAGGGGTCCTCTACCCAGGTTTGTGCCAAGTTGACAGCTGAAGCTAATTACGGTGGAGTGACAAGAGTGGAAGAATCTGGTAAGCCAGAAATCTAAGAAATGGCTTATTTTAAGGAGACAATAGACCAAAATCCAAGTAATGGGGGCATTTGAAGGAAACAATCACACTTTCTATATTGAATTCTGAAGAAACATCTTTGTTCTTGAGAATTTCATACATGCATAATGGGACAAATCCACCCACCACAACATAGAAGAAGGCTCATTTTTAAAGATATATATATTATCCATTTTTTATCCCTTTCTTGGCACATGGTAAGCTCATTCAGTAGTTTGTAAATAATTGTATTTTTTTGAAACAAAATATAAACTCTTATATTTGAAATGTTCTGAACACAAAAGCAAACTGAGGTTTAATTGGTTTGATTTAGCTGTTCCACAATATGTGTATTTAAAACATCACTCTGTTCATTGTTTATATATGACAAAAGAAAAAAAGGTGAGAAGGAGGGAAGGGTGGAGGCATGGAGCAAGGGAGTAGGGGCACAGGAGGGAGAGAAGGAAGTCGGGGAAAAAAGAAACCTCTTTGGACTCTTGGAGTCCAGGATTCTTTCTGCTATTGGTTAATCAATGTATTTTCAGACCTTGGCAACAATGAGCACATAGTGTGTATTCAGATTTCTATTGGCTAAAAATAAATAATGGAGAGAGAAACGAGGAAGCTGCTTTGCAAATGGACCAGAAGGAATGGGATTCAGTTAAACAAAGGTCCAGGGGAGGTAACATTGCTCATTCCTCTATCACAGCACCTGAAAATGCCAGAAAACAAGGTCCCCAAACTCTTCCCAGGAAAATCAAACCAGCAGGTGTCATCTGCACTGGTCGTCAGCGAGCAGCCATCACAGACTGCAGGCGCATGCTTACAGTTTCCAAATGGTTTCAGATCCGCCCTTCAGAATCTAATCACTGAGACCTCCGGAGGGTAATGCAGCACAAAAGTGCATGTCACATCTACAGCTCTGGAAAGATCCCCAGTCCAGCCCAGATGCTAGGACTGGTAAAGACAAAAGCATATTGTGGATTTTCCCTCATGGAGATAGCAGGAAGCCAGAACTGGCCGGCTGAGTGGCATCCCTGTATGAGCCTACATTTCCCTACGATCCTCATGACTTGATTAATGTGGTTTGCTATTACTAAGCTTTGATCTCTGATGGACTTCCCACTGTTTCTCAGAATAAGAAGACTCCCTGGGTTTATTAGAGTCCAACCTATCCATAATACATTTAGGATTATTTTCTCATCCACACCTCTGCCCCCATTATGGCTTCATAGAGAAGTGATTTTTCCCTTCTCTAAAAATAAGCCGTCCTACTTAGAATTACATTTTTAAGATGACAGTAATCCAGTAATCATTTCTATGAACCCAGCTTTGTAGGACAGCATCCTCAGTAATTATTGTAGCCAAGATATGGGGATGATGAGGGAGCAGGGAATTCGTTGTTCCTGAGAGATCAAATCTAATAAAAGTTGACACACATTAAAGGTGAGCCTGAAAGGAAAGCAATTTGGGCCTTTTTATCTCAGATCAAGCCCTTCGTACGATACAGAAAAAAAATATCCAAAGGCTTCAGAAATTAAGAAAATCTTATTTTATATATATATATATATATATATATATATATATATATATTGCATCAAAGATCTTTCCCCCTCCCCATTTCACTTAAAATAACACGGACAAATCATTTCCTTGTATTATAAAATGTGAAATGACTTCAAAGGAGGCAGTCTCTTCAGTCCTCTTCTGCTCCATTTTCCAGGATCTAAGCTGGTGGATGTTCAGCAGACATTCTTCCTCCCTTCTGGGAGGGAGAGAAAAGCGAAGTATTTTCTTTATTATTGTGCTTGTTTCTATTTCTTTTAAGAAATCGTTTCTCTCACCACATGTAGTGGCTTTCTCTGCCTAGAGGAGACAGGATTGCCCAAGCCCTGAGCATTGGCTCTCTCTGAAAGCACACCTGCTCATGAGCTAGAACAAGCATGGATGTCACACATCCGAGATTGTTCAGGTCTTCTGAGAACTCCCATCTGTCCAGGCAGAGACAGAAAGTGTCAAAGCACAAAACACACTTGACAGCCGGGCAGTGGTGGCGCACGCCTTTAATCCCAGCACTCGGGAGGCAGAGGCAGGTGGATCTCTGTGAGTTCAAGGCCAGCCTGAGCTACAGAGTGAGATCCAGGACAGGCTCCAAAGCTACACAGAGAAACCCTGTCTCGAAAAACAAAAAAACAAAAAACAAAAACAAAACAAACAAACAAAAAAAAAAAAACCCCACGCTTGACTAAAACACCACACAGAAAAGTCACACACTGAGTATGGTTCACTTAGAAACGGGGCTGACAATCCAGGCAGAAGGGAAATATTTCTATCTTCATTTGAAATAAGATTAGCCCCTTGTTAACAAAAATCGAGAATAATCCCAGTCTCCTTGGTTTGCTTAAGGGGTGGAGTAGAGGTGAGATCTGGGGCTCTGGTCCTGTGGTGTTAGAACAGCTCCCTCCACTGGGCTAGAGATGACCAAAATGGTTGGCATGGCAGTTTTTCTGCTTGTGATGCTCTTGCTGCATTCTGACTTGGCTAGTGGTGGGCCATGGCTATATCAAGGTACATATCATAGTATTATCAGGTTCTGGGGTGTGTGTGTGTGTGTGTTAACAGAAAGCTGTATTAGAAAGTCCAAAAGTAAAAACACTCCCACACAGGGCAGTGAGCCTGGCACAATGTGTTTTAACCCTTTCCACATCTGTGCTGGCTTAGATTTCTGATAAGTGCATTTATATCTATTTTTTAAAAAAACTGGAAAACTGACATCAAAATTAAGGTAACAAATATACTTGCGAGAACAGTGGAAAGGCTAGACGCAGGGAGAAAAAAAGGATAGTGAGCTTGAAGCATTCAGTATCTGAATATACGTGACCATTCCTACACAGAGGATTGTGGTCTCTGCCTAAATGACACAGCATTGGGTGAGTCTCCAACTGTGGGATTTGTTGCATGGCTTTATCCGAGGAGGTTAATTTGTGTTCCTTGGGCAGATGGCGGAAATCCGATGGGACACTGGTCAAGGCCCTGCTAACTCCATGGGGTTCCATCAGTCTTGTTCATATGCAGAATGCCAGAAGCTGGTTTTTAATTTCATTTTCTACCTGCTTCTTCTCTAAGATGGCCTCATTCTTAGGAGATTCTCTTCATGAACTGTTGAATGTTTTCTGGCAGATGTAACGTTCACAGGCTGTGGGTTCAGTGAGTTATCTGAAGGTATGGGGATTATGGGAAACTTGTCTCTCTATATAATTCCAGCATGTCTGGAGGTCATTGTAATTGAACACAAGGCAGTGTATGTTCACTCAAGCCAATTGCTGTGACTTCCTATTACTCTGATTCCAAGTGAGGTCAGTTGATCAGTCCTAGAACTGAAGACTGATTGCTTTTCCTGAAAATGATGGACAAAGGTAAAAATGAAGGAAATATTAGAGGAAAATGACATGATGGGATCAGAAGGAAGGGAGTGAACTCTGGGCAGGACTTTGCTGGAACCAAGCAGAACATTCTGAATGGCCAAGTCACATGACAGATACCTGGTCACTTGAGGTCGAAGTCAAAAGCAGACAGTATGATGGTTAATTCTACTTGTCAACATGAGACAATCTGTAATTATCTGGGAATGGGGATCTCAATAAAGAATTCTCTTTATTAGGTTGGTCTGTGGGGGTGATTTAGAATTTCATCAGAATCTTTGGGTGTGAGGCTAGAAGGACAGCTCAGTTCTAATATGCTTGCTGTGTGTGCAACCAGGAGGGCATGAGTTCGGATCCCCAGCAACTCTATGCTGTTGGAGTCAGGTGGGTCCTGGAGGATCACTGGCCTGTTAGTCAGCCTGAAACAGAGAGCCCCAAGTTCAGTGAGAGACTGCCTCAAAACATAAGGTGGGAGTGGGGGAGTGACATGAACATATGATCTCTATGTGGATAGGCACAGGGAAGCTCATCTCTACACATGTACACACACACACACACACACACACACACACACAGGGACACAAACACATAGTCTTTGTGAAAGTAAAACCAAGATAAAATACTACAGTCTAAGAGTGCACTAATTTGCTGTTGTAACATTGAAACGATGTCTTCTTAACAAGGGTTATTATCTCTATTTATTCATTCCCTCATTTATTTGTGTATGTGCAAGTGTGCACTAATGTGCCATAGCACACATATGGGTGTCAGAGGACAACTTGTGGGAATCTATTCTTTTCTTTCACTATCTGGGTTCTGTCATTTTAGTTGTCAGGCTTGTCAGTGAATACCTTTACTAAGCCATCTTATGAGCACTATGGGTGTGTGTGCTTGCCCATGTGTGTGTGTGTGTGTGTGTGTGTGTGTGTGTGTGTGTGTAAGAAAGAAAGAGTATTGTGAGAATGTGTGTATCTGTGTGCATCAGTGTGTCTGTGTTTCTGTGTCTGTGTATGTGTTAGTGTGAGAAAAATATGTGTGAGTGTGTGTGCAAGTGTGTAAGTGGTGTCTGTGTATGAGAGAGTATGTGTCAGTGTGTTTGTATGTGAAAGTATGTGGTTGTGTGTCTGTGAGTGTGTGTCTGTGTGAGAGTGTATTGTGAAAGAGTATATGTGAGTGTGAGTTTGTATGCGTGAGAGTGTTTGTGAGTGTGTATGTTTTAAAATAAAGTCATCGCTCAGATAATTAAATACCAGAATTCTTGGAAACTAGAGCATCAGGGCTTGAACAAGGTAGTGATAATTTCACGGTGACCGTGACTATAAGGCAGTCAAACAAGCTAGGTTGAGTCCCCAAAAGTGTTCCTAGTCCTTGGGGCACTGTCTCAGGCTCCACAACACTTGAATCTACAGTAATTAAGAATGGACAAAGGAACAGTGGCATTTTATGAACACACAATGATTTTTAACCAAAATCATTTAAAAAAAATACGTTTCAGATTTACAGAAAACAGAGTGAGCAACACATTCCTGTCTACGCAGATCATTTTGCACTCCCTCCTTTCTTAGAATACATGTGTGCTTTAGGAACTGGATAATCTGTGGCCTGAAAACCTAGCCCCTATCATGAATAATTGATATAATACAGCAGCATCCCTCAGGCTCTTTCCTCCCCAAGACTCAGAAAATGGGAATCTCTCTCCTCTCAGAGAAAATAGAGCTCCAATAAGCGTAAGTTAGTAAGTGAATGTGTGCACAAAGACTGGAGAGTGGCTAGTGTCTCTTCACTGTCCCGTTAAAAATTTCTTATTCTCCAAACCATGAGATAATCAACGGTGGCTGCCAGGAGCCATTTCTCAACGAAAAGCTGAAAATGCTCCCTTTACTTGCAGGAAATGGTTTGCAGCTTTGTGGGGCCTGCTGAGGATGATGCTGTCCTTTCTGAAGGTGGCGGTATTTTTCAGAAGCTTGTCTAATCCCAAGGGCACTGAGTTGAGACCCGAGAAGGTAGGTGAGGGTCAGGACACAGCCTCTGGAAGAACGAAAAAGCTGAGAACTGAGTATGGACAAGGACAGGGTTAGGAGGACCAATCTGTGAACCAGACATCACAGGGATGCTTTGCAAGTGTGTTACCGAATGTGAAATGTGTAGAGTTTACACTTCATCTTTCACATAGGCAACAGTGAACATAAGAAGTGAAGACCTGTCTTCTCAGCTCCCTTCAAATCCCAAAGCTGTTTGAACTTTGCAGGGCTCTTGCTGTGCTTATGCTGATTGAGAGCAGAAGGAATGTTTTGGATCCTTCAAATGGAACTGACAAAGACTCACGTCCTTTTCTTCAAACAAGATGGGTCAAGCATTGCAATTATGCCAGAACCCAGACAGTAGAAAAGTCTGATTAGCGTCCTCACTTGAGTTCAGATGTCATATTGTGACAAAAGTCCTAGCTCATGCACTCTCATGCACATGTCTATCCTTGCTTTTTTTTTTTTTTTTTTTTTGGAAACAATCCAGTTTTGTATAGGAAAACAATAAACTCTTTTACAAAGAGTGTTTGATTCCCTGTTTTTTCCTAGCTGTATCTGTGGTACATTCACAGAAACTCCTATGAATAGTGTCCCTTCCCAAAGACATGGGCAGACTCTGTCCCCTTTCGCTTCCCAGACTGTGGAAAGTCCTTGAAGCCCTGGAGTAGATACACAAGCATTAATAAGAATTGTGAACACATACAGACACCATTCTTGTTTCATTTCTTTGGTGGTGATAAAATATCCTGACAAAGGCAACTTAGACAAGAATGGGTTAATTTAGCTCACAGTTCCAGTTTACTGTTCATCACTACAGAGAATTCTAGGCCCGAGAAACTTGAAGGAGCTGGTCACAGCACGTTACAGTTAAGAGCAGAAAATAAAATACATGCATGTACTCATGAATGCTTACTCCTTAGCTTGCTTTCCCTACTATTATATAATTCAAGATCCAAACTCAGGGAATGATGCTGCCCACTTTCAGAGTGGGTCTCCCAACCACAATTAATCCAGTTTAAGAAAGATCCCTTGTAGGCATGATCACAGACAATCCTGACGGAGACAATGCCTCACTGAGATCCCTTTCCTGAGTGATTCTAGATTGTGTCAAGTTGACAATTAAAACCCACCACCATAGACACCTAGTGATCAGGTCACATTTACCATCTGGCAGTAGACACAGAAGGGTTATTGATAATGTTGCTATAGGGAAGGGAATACAAAGTGATAACTGATCACATTTCCAGACCAGGAAAAAGGAAAATAAAATAAAAAGAGGATAACATTCCAGCAAATGAAAGCTAGCTTGAATCAAGTCCTGGTATATTAAGCATCTCTAGGGAGGTTGCAGAAACTGGTTGTAGTTTTATCAAATGAAAATGAGCTCACACATCTACTGTGGTACAAATCTGTTCACAGATGCATTCAGGAAAGTAGAAGAGGTTGTAACAAATCACTGTCCGCTTATTTTTCAAGAGAAGACTCATTCTAGCAATAAATCTTGGCAATGGTCAAGATACATCCCAAACTGACCTACTCTGGTGATGGGATGGCCAAACACCCTAGTTGTTGTGCTAGAAACCTCATCCAACTACTGAGGGATCTGGATGCAGAGATCCATGGCTAGACCCCGGGTGGATCTCTGGGAGTCCAATTAGCGAGAACGAGGAGGGTTTATATGAGCGAGAATTGTTGAGACCAAGGTTAGATAAAGCACAAGGACAAATAGCCAAACAAATGGAAACACATGAACTATGAATCAATGGCTGAGGGGTCACCAACTGGATCAGGCCCTCTGAATGGGTGAGACTGAATGGGTGAGTTGATTGGCTTGATCTGTTTGGGAGGCATCCAGGCAGTGGGACCGGGTCCTGTGCTCATTGCATGAGTCAGCTGTTTGAAACCTGGGGCCTATGCAGGATCGCTTGGCTCGGCCTGGGAAGAGGGGACTGGACCTACCTGGACTGAGTCTACCAGGTTGATCTCAGTCCGCGGGGAAGGCTTTGCCCTGGAGGAGATGGGAATGGGGGGCGGGCTGGGGGGAAGGTGAGGGGGACACGAGGGGGGAGAACAAGGGAATCCATGGCTGATACATAGAACTGAATTGTATTGCAAAATAAATAATAATAATAATAATAATAATAATAATAATAATAATAAATCTTAAAATCATAAAGAGCTGAGAATTATCTGTTTCTCAAAGACCACAGTAATAATTGATTCAGACACAAAATTAGCAATGGAAATCTTTGTTTGGGGTAGAATGTTTAGACAATGCAAAGGATCATCCCACGATGTATTTAGTGCAAATGGGAGACAGAGTGGTAACTTCCCAACGGATAATAAGGCAGACTACACAGAAAAGGGGAGCAAATAGAGGACCATGAATAACAGTTCAATTGACATCATGGGCCCCTGACGTGGTACCTAGAGGAAGAAGACACTATAGTACTTATACGGCTAATAGCATCCAGTCTCAGCCAAGCCAGAAAAGAACACTAAAACAAAAATCAATGGGATTTCAGAAGCAACCAGCCTATAGGTCAATATTAAACCCCGGCCTAAATAAGAGGTACAGGTAATTAAGATCTGCTGAGGAAGGGAGAGCCAGGCTTCTCCAGGGATGAGCCCTCTGATAGGTTATCCAATCCAACCAAGGAGGTCAGCCCTGAACACATCTATACGTGAGCAATATCACATAGACTCAGCAGGTTATATTTATTTATATACGTACGTGTGTGTACCAATAATAACTAAAGAAGAGGTCATGAAGTTGAGAGGGACATGTTGGAGGTGAAATGGGAGGATTTGGAAGTATCTCTATGAGGAAAAAATGATAAAAATACTGCACTCATACATGAAATTCTCAAAATATAATAATAAGGCAAACATTTAAAAAAGAAGCCAATGAAAGAAATAAAGATATGCCACAGCTAACAGTAATATATGACTTGGATTGGATATCACAACTGGAGAAACACTCCTATGAAGAACATGAGCTTGAAAGCAGATGTCTATGAAACAAAGGTTAGAAAATACAATTCAAATACCGTCTGAGTTCCTGACATGGATATGTGCACTGTGATCTACGTAAGAGTCTTACTTACAGAAACAAATGAGTCTTACTTACAGAAACAAATTAACCACATGGTCTGGTGGAACTGGGTGTCTGAAAATGACTCCCAGATGTCTCTTAGGGGACAGTGGGTGGGGAGAGGAAGAGAGGGAATATAATTGGAGGTAGAATATATATTATTCATTAAACTTCTTATGTTTAAAATAATAATAATAGTTGCAGTTCAGGTTTATATTGCAGTGACAAAACAGCATAAGCAAAATGAAGTCGGGGAGGAAAGGGTTTGTTTATCTTACACCTTGTAGTCCATCATCCAAGGAAGCTGGCCCGGGAAGTGCTCAAGGTAGGAACCTGGAGGCAGGAACTGAAACAGAGGCCAGTTCATGGAGGAGGGCTGCTTGCTGGCTTGCTCAGCCCGGTTTCTTATAACACCACCCCAGGGAGGCTTGCAGTGAGCTGGGCTCTTCCACATCCATCACTAGTCAAGAAAGCACATGACAGTCTGTGTACAGGCAGACCTTATGGAGGCATTGTCTCAACGGAGAGCCACTCTTTCCAAATGACTCCAGCTTTCTCAAGTTGATGTAAACCTAGTTTGAGAAACAAGCTACTCTAAGGCATATTGCACTTTATAGAATTAAATGGTTCTTATTAAAAGTGGAAAATGAATGTTAAAAAAAACACATTAACTAAGGAAAAAAAAGAATCAAAGTAACAGTGTATAATAAAAAGGGATGTGTGATATACACATTTGAGAGATGATTTTAAAACTAGAAGCATTCTCCTGCTAAAAGTAGGAATGGAAAAATGGAAAGAACTTATTAAATGTTAAATTAGATATTTCTAAATGTATTAAAGGATTAGAAACTACACACCTCTGTATGAATGAACTTCATTCATTCATAAGGCAATATAAATTATCAAAATTTACAGAGGTATACTAAAGCTCAATTCTTTGAATTTAAAAACTGCTCATGGCTACTATGCATTCATATTTATGAATATCTTCACATCATTACCTGTGCATTGTCTCTCTGGACCAACATGAGCTAACTCTTTGTTGTGATTTCTTATTCTCAAGAACACTGGCTTCATTATTTGTGCTCATTTAGTAATCGGACATCAACAGACTGAAGAGATGATTCAGAAGCCGAGGGAGCACCCTGTTTGTGCAGAGGACCTGAGTCTGCCTCCCAGAACTGCATCTGGTGGCTCACAATCATTTGTAATTCCAACTTCAGGGGACCTAATATCTCCTTCTGGCCTCCAAGAACACCTAAACTCGAAGGTATATACCCACACTTAGATGCATATATTGTCATATAATTAAGAAAAACAAATCTTTAAAAAAGGCAATTAATGCATCTTACTTCAGTAATATTCAAATATATCCCTGATGTAAGATGTGACAAAAGTAATATAATAAAACAATAGATTGAATCAGTCATCATAAATATAAATTTAAAAACTTCATAAAACTTTGGTCAATTATATTTAGCTGTATATATACAGTGGTTCTCAACCTTCCTAATGCTGCAACCCTTAATACAGTTCTTCATGTTGTGGTGATCCCCAACCATAAAATTATTTTGTTGTTACTTCATAACTATAATTTTGCTACTGTTATGAATTATAATGTAAATATATGGTATGTAGGATATCTGATATGTGACCTCTAAGAGGGTCGAGACCCACAGGTTGAGGATCACTGTTTTAGAAGATAAGCCATGACTCTCTGGGAGCCAGAATTGTTTAGTACTAGAAATGAGTAAATTTTACTTCTTACAAGTAAGTTACATATCAAGAAAGACAATCATTTCAAAAATCTGATGCTTGGTATATTAGTGACTTTTTCTGTGGTTATTATAAAACACCATGACTGAAGGTAACCTAGGAAGAAGGGCTTTATGTTTGCTTGCTTCTGGAGAGCTACAGCCCGTCATGGCAGGGTGATGCATGTATGTATGGCATGACAGTGAGTGCGTGGCAAGACAGCAGGAGCCGGAAGCTGACATATCACATTTTTTATCTACACAGGTACAGTGAGTAGCCATTCCAGCTTTGATCTGGAAGTTCCAACCCCCATTGAGGCTTCGGTAACTGTCCCACCTTCAAGGCGGGCCTGAAAGAGGACCCTGAACACCCGAGATCCAGATGCGCCATCTCTCTTGGTTCCTGGACCCTGGGCGCTGGAGGTACCCGAGCAGAGTTCTCCAGATGGACCCTGGGCGCTGGAGGTACACGAGCAGAGTTCTCCAGAGAACACTGCCGGACTGCGCCACACCTTTCCCAGACCCTGTTACCTATTCCTTCACTTGTAAGTTACCCCACAAAATAAACCTCCCTTGTAACTACGTGGAGTGGCCTTAATAATTTCACCAATACACAGGAAGCAGAGAGAGAAGACAGGAAGTGAGGGAAGGCTATAATCATTCAAAGCCCACTCCCTGGGACATATTTCCTCCAGCAAGGGTATATCTCCTAAAGGTTTGGCAACCTCTTGAAACTGTGCCACCAACTGGTGTTAATGAATGATAACAAGTGTTGGAATATAACCCCCTGGGGGACATTTCTCATTCTGGTGTTAATGAATGATAACAAGTGTTGGAATATAAACCCCTGGGGGACATTTCTCATTCAAGACACTACTCACTAGAAATAATGACTGGATACTAACAGCAGCAAAGACAAAATTTAGAGCAATGATCACAAAACTGCCCCCAAATCCTAATCTACACATTGGTTTTATTTAGCTTTTTCTAATCCTTCCTAGTCTTTGCTAATCATAATTAATAATATGTTGATTTAAGTAGAAAAACACCAATGAATTCACCAATTGATTTTATGGTGAGTAAATCTGTAACTCAAGACTCTGATGTATCAATTTTTTTTTGAGACATGTACTTCAGACCAAGCTGGCCTCAAACTCACAATCCTCCTGCCTCAGCCTACTATGGACTAGGATTATAGGCATGTGCCACCACATCAAGCCAGGCTGTCTTTAAAAAAGATGTTTTGTAATAAACGTTGATTTACACAACTCAGCCTCAGATAAGTCTTCTAAGACTTGACATTTTGAATTCTATAATGTTACTTTAAAGAAAATTGACATCCCATCTCCAATTTAAATTTATAGACTTGATACCAGGTATCAGTCCTGATGACTGATTGACAAGGAAAATGATTTCTTTGCTCCTTGAGACATCTTGGCCACTTAGACTTATGGACTTGGTACAGGATATCAATTCTGATGACTGATTAACATGGGGAAATGATTTTGTTCTCATAGAGATCCATATTTTACTGCCTGAGTTATTGTTATTAATATACTGCTATTGAAATTGATTCAGAGCATGTGTGTATATTAGCGGCATCAATGTGTCTTTCCCTCTTTGTGAGTAATAGATAAAGGAGTAAAGCTTAATATTATGAAATTAATTTTCAAATATTGCCAGTTTATGGCTATGAAGAACGTGTTTGGAAAATTGCTGAATTGAATTAATTAGTATTCTGATTTCACTCCTAATGTGTGCAGCTTCTCTTCAGATTGAAAATAAACGAAGAGAGACATTGAGCTTTCCAGACTGACTGCCCGATGGACAGTCTAATTAGCATGCAGCTCATTTCTTCAGCTTTCACTTGTCTTATGCAGACTGACAATGGCCTTGTGAATGCATCGTGGCAAGAGGAAGTGGAGGTTACATGGCCATCTGGCAAAGATACCAGGGATGTGGCGGGGGGCCGAATCCTCAGAGTCCCAAAGGCCTGCAGCTCCTGGTTCCTGATAGGCTCACATCCAGGTCAGGGTCTTTATCTGAGAGATGATGTTGTTTCTTAAAGACAATAAGAAAAACTTGAAAATGAAGGGAATCCAGGTCTCATACTTTCTTATAAAGATAATCTGGAAATGAATGGCTGAGCTCATCTCACATGTAATTATGTGTATTTAATAAGAAACACAGGCATAGAGAGAGAAAACCAGTCTATTGCTTACCCTCTTTATGTCACTCAATTTTTGATCCTGGCCAACTCTACTATTCTCATCTCTCCTCCGTTTTCTTCCTATTCCTCCCCCATTGCTAATATTGCTCCAATATGTCAGCTAATGGGATATCTTGACTCTAAATCTATTATGTTCATTTATTCCTGACGTTATCTAGCCAAGAACCAGGGTATACCAAACTCTCAAGTCACAGACAAGGTCATTGACTTCTTAGTAGCTAGGGAATTCCTAGGAATACAGTTAGTCAATTAGTAAGAAGTGGCAAACACCTCACAAACTAATTCCAAAGATGAAAACAAGCAATGTGGAGTGCCAGAGAAGAAAGAACCTTGAGGTGGGATCTCATTTCCAAAGCCAAGACATTGTGGCCTGGCTCAGCACATCCACAAGCACCCGGTGGGTTCTGGGAGTAAAGAGGTGATGAGGGAGCAGAGACCATGGCGTGTTCACAGAAGAGACAGAAACAAAGGCAGAGTCAGGATGGTGGGCAAACAGAAAAGGGCTCTAAAGATGCCCCAAGGAGTCTCTCTTCAGTCCTGCTGAGGCTGGAGTAGATCAGCCTCCAGGCGTGTGGATTTAGCTGTATACATGGAAGTTTATTTTGGAGAAGTTATTTATATATTTCATATTCGTAAATTTTGCTATAAAATACAATGCATGTTTATTTATAAACACATATAAATTAATAAAATAGTTATATATAAAAGCATATAGAACAAAATCTAGAGATTAGTTAATCATTACAAGTGCATAGTTGTAAAAACAAATGCAGGACAGGAAACACAATCATGTTCACAGCCCAGAAACTTTGAGTCTGCTCCTTAATGTCCCACCCATTCTCATGAATAAATGCTAATTTTACTTATATCACAGTGATTGTCTTGTTCCTTGTATTTTTTTTTTCTACCCTACCATAACAGCTACGTGGCACAGTTCCGTTTTCCAGCTCTTGAAACTTCATATAAATGAAATCATCCTCGGTGTTGTTTTATGCCTGGCTTCCTTTTAAGACCAGAATCATACAAGTTCAGGACTGTTGTAGGACTCTGGCCATCTTGCTTCATCCACTTTGTTTTATGTATCTCAAATCTGTAGGTTTTTAATTGTTTGTGTTTTTATTCTGTTGTGAGTCTTTTTCTTGGTTTAGTGTTTGTTTTGCACTGTGCATTGAGTTGTTCCCTTTGGGGTTACTGTGAGCATTGCTGGCACAAATGTCTTTCTGTGCATGTCTGGGCATATCTGCGCATGTTCTTGTTGGTGTAGTACCCAAAATGGAAAAAGTATATCCTTCCAGCTCTAACCTATCTGTGCAGTTTTCCAATCACAGTTTGCTCTATGTACGAGGACTCAGGACTCCATGGCCTTGCAAACCACTGGTACTAACGCTCCTTATAACTTTTGTCCCCTTCCTGTGTCTGTTTCTCTCTGTCTGACTCTGTCTGTCTGTCTACCTGTTAGTATGGATACATACATATGTGCATGTGTGTGGAGGCCTGATATCAAGGTTGGTGTATGAAGCCTTTCCTTGCTGGCTCTACATTTATTTTATGAGAGAGGGTCTCTCACCAAACCCCAGACTCACCGTTTGGCTAGGATGATTGGCCATGAGCCTCAGGGATCCACCTGTCCAGCCCCCAAGTGCCCAAGTGATGAGAGGACACCACCATCCCTGGCTTTCTGCACACATGCTCTTGGGATCCAAACTCAGGTCCAGCACAGTTGTCACTTTGCAGATTGAACCATTTCCCCAGTCCATCACATTAGTTCTTCACGTGAGGACTCATATTTAATAAATGATTACTATAGTTGCTGGTATCCAGAGCAGTTTGTGAAAGCAGCACTAGCAGATTAGATGTAAGAAATGAACAAAAGAGTAATGTCAAGGTTGATGGCCATCGTCCTGAATGCTGAATGATGAGAACAGCTTTTCCTGACATTAGGAAGACTGGAACCAGGGCTGGAGATGGTCCATCAATTAAGAGCTCACACTCCTTTTCCAGAGGATCACAGTCCACTTCCTAGCATCCAATTCAGGCAGCTCAAAACAACTGTTAACTCCAGTTCCAGGGGTATCTGACACCTCTGACCTCCTCAGACACCCATACTCATGTTTGTGCACAACTATTCATGTTTGTACACATGCACACACACACACACGCACACACACACATGCACACACACACATGCACACACACACGCACGCACACACACGCACACACACACATGCACACACACACACACACACACACACACACAATTCTTTTGAAAATAAAGACTACAGCTAAAAGGAGATGAAGTCAGGTGGAATCTTTGGTTTGTATGAACATGTCATATCTGAGAACTATGTTATGTAAACACTCCGTGCCAAAAGGGATGTTTTTTAATGTAGGAACCTAGATTTCAGAGGAAAGTTAAACAACAGATAGTTACTTTTTCTTTAGGAAGTGATATAATTTGAAAGAAGATGGATACAGATACAGATGACACAGTCACTATCACAGATACGAAAGTGTCAGGCTGGCCTCGGGAGCTTCTAATGTCTCCATGGTCTTATGTGAGGAGAAAAACCAGGAAGAAGCAGTAAGGGATGGAGGAAATGTTAAGAAATATCAGACAACTCTGGGATATTGGCCACTATGAACGTGCTGATGAGTTAATAACATTGGTAGTGGTGATGTGTGGACTCTCTGCACAGAGTGGTGAGTCACAAAGTCTGGTTGCCTGGGGCTGGTAGGAACTGTTGAGAAAATAGATTTTATAATGGGTTGAAAAGGACTTTAGAAAATGGCCATATGTAGAGACCAGGTTCTAGTTTTTGACTGGAGAAGAAGGACAAAGAAATGGGTTGGAAAGAAGGAAGAACTGTCATAGCAAGTTAGTATCAAAATGAAAGAGTACAGGTCACTCATGCTGTTCTGTAATAGTCTAGAAAGGAGAATATGATTAATAATACAGAAAAAAGAAGAAGGAAAGAACAGAGGAAAGACCTGCGAAAGACAGAGGTTCTGCCAGTCCAGAAAAGTGAGCAAGGTAAGGATGCTAGGAGGAGATGCTGGGTCAGGAAGCCATGATAGAAAGTCCAGGATTATGTTCCAGGGGGCTTCCACTCCTGAATAAAGTTTTAGTAAGATTCCAGAATGGTAGAGAGAAAAGTGCAAATAAAGAGGCAAATGAAACAAAATAAAGTTCAACCCTTACCAGGAAAGCATAAAAAGATTGGAGGCTGTGGCCGTGTGCAACATGATTACTATGAATTAAAATACAGACCAGTCACAAACATGGGCCTTCTTTGATAAGGTTCCACTGCTAACATACCTGGAGGAGCATGACTAGCTAAACTAGCTGTAGTCATACTTAACTGACAAGCAGCAAGTGAAACAAAGATTTATTTGATTTATTTTTCCCTCTCACAAAAGGAAGTTTATACCTAAGTACCTACTGGTATTGATTTAGCTGCTAGGTGATACCACTGGGATGCAGCATTTTCTCTCTTTGGCTGCTGTAGTTCGCATATTGGTTTTTATCTTCCTCACAGGCATTCATGATACAAATCACAAGAGCAGGATTTCTCAAGTTTTAGGGTTTTCTTTTGAGAAAACATGGGATTCCTAAGAAGATTCACAAGTCTTCTGCCCCCATCTTAATGGCTATTCCCACAGTTCATGACCAACTCTAGCTGCAAAGGAATGGTCAACCCTCGCTGCAAAGGAGTCAATGAGTCTGTGAAGGCTGTCATGCTGAAACATACTATGACTTCAGTTGGCAATGAATGGTAGGATGAACATGTGTTTAAATAGGCAGCTAAACTGGCCACACATGAAGATGGTGGGTTTTTAGTTCACCCAGGTTATAATTCATTGAGTCAATTTAATAGAGGAAGACGGGAGAAAGGATTCAGGGAGAACGATGATCTCAAAGGATGCAAGTAACCACCATGGTAGGTACTGAAAATAAAAATAAAACATACTATGGGGGTATGTGAAAAGCTGTGAAAAGGAGGGGTTTGGTACTCTTTAGTTAATGACTCCATTTTGGGTGAAAATACATCCACTTATGTGTTGAATTGTTAATACTTTCCTTCTTTTAAACAATCACTAATCTTTTAGAATATGTATTCTTCATCTAAAATAAAATATTGACCAGCCCAACCAATCACAAAGGAAGACTAACTCATTGTGAAAGATTAAAATATATGATATCATGTTTAAATTTCTTTTAATTAATTAAAATTAAATGAGGTTTATAGTCCCATATTTCTACTTTTCTTAAAAGTTTTTATGTGCCATATTTTGTCTACTAGATAACAGGTAAGTTCTAAACACTACATAGACTGGACAAGTGAAATTGAATTTAACACAAAAAGTAACACTTGATTGTTTTCCTAGAATCCTGGAGTTTTGAGTATCATCACTAACAGCAGATTTTCTTTTATAAAATTGATTGAGTCAATTCAATACTGAATGAAGTATTATTAACTCTACATTATCATATTTAAGTTGCAACTATGAAAAGAAAAAACATTCTTCAAGGCACTCTCATTTCTTCTGGGGGGAGAATGAGTGTGCTTTTCATAACACACAGGATAGTTATAGGTTGTATAAGACTTTTCCTACGTGTACACACACACACACACACACACACACACACACACACACACACACACACCCCTTTCATCTGAGATAGAGAACCATGACAGACCAAAGTAATTATATCAAAGTACAACTTGATGAACCAGCAAATTTATTAAGACTCCATATGGGAGTATGTGTAAGTGGATATGAGCAGGAGCAGGAAAAATCAAAATTAGCTGCATCAACAAAAACCCCAATACAGGTGATGATTCATGAATATTGCAACTCGGACACCCCTTACATGATGTGCAGACAGCTTGGGAGGCCAGAGACTCCTCTAAGCCACTCAGCTATAAAGACCCCTCCTCATGTCAGTTGTTGACTGTTTCTGTGACCTTGGGGAGGAGTTCTTGAAAATCTGGTAAGTTCCAGAACTCTGCTAAGTTCTAGCTTTCCAAGATATGTAAAGTTTGTTCACCTTTTGAGTTTTATGAGCCTCTCCACACCTTCCTGGAGGGAAGGTTTCAATTCAGAGGAAATAGCTATACAATGTTGTTAGATGGAATCATGTCCTTGTTATCACCTTTATTTGGAAACTAAGCATGACACAAAGGGATGAGGTTGGGAGGCAGGTTGACAAGGGGTGGGCTTGTGATGGCTGGTGTTGGCAACTTGATGGGATTAGAATCGACTAGGAGACATGCCATGTGGACATACCTATTAGGGGATAAACCTAGGAGGGCAAGACACTCTTAATTTGGCACCTTCCAAAGGGTGTGTGTGTTTGTCTGTTTGTGTGTGTGTGTGTGTGTGTGTGTTTATGTGTGTGTGTGTTTATGTGTGTGTGTGTGTGTTTATGTGTGTGTGTGTGTGTGTGTGTGTGTGTGTGAGAGAGAGAGAGAGAGAGAGAGAGAGAGAGAGAGAGAGAGAGAGAGAGAGAGAGAGAGCATCCATGAAGGTTCCAAGGCCTGAGAAGAATGTCAACTGACCTGCTCTCTCACTTTCTACTTGTCCCACTTAGACAGTCTCTCACTGAACCAAAGCTAGGCTGGTAACCAGCAAGTGGTCATGAGCCTCCTGTTTTTCTGCTCCCTCACACCCCTAGCACTGGAGCAGCCTCTACTGAATGTTTGTGTGGGCTCTGGGATTCAAACTGAGGCCTTCACGCCTGCACAGCAAACACTCTTACCAGCTGATCCATCTCCCAGCCCCCATGGCAGATTCTTTACTAGAGATGGTGTATGTTTGTCACATTTAGTTCTCAGAACAATTGGAAGGAATCTTACAAGAACTACTCAGATTATGGGAGTAATGAGCATTCCCAAGAGAACAGAACTAAACCGAGGTCACAGTGAGAACTCAGTAATGGAGCGTCACAAGCTATCATCTCAATTAGAATGTTGTACCTTCTTCACTCCTCTACATGGGTAAAAGTCACACCTCCTTTCCCGTCTGCTGACTGACATGTGTGATCTACACATACACAATGAGAGAAGAGCTTTATTCCGTTCCAAACCCACACTTTCAGCTGCCCATCCTGGGGGGTGGGGAGGATGACAAACTCCTAAATTACTCAGTTGTCTACCTTGATGGAGCCTGCTTGGGCTTCTCAGCATCCTAATTCTCTGCAGACTTAGAAATACATTCTCTGAAGAAAACAGTTCAAGGGGAAAAGTAAAAATCTTGCTGAAACATAAAACCTACACCACTCTATAAATTTAACATATATGGCATGTTCTCCCAGAACTAATTTGGTTCCAAGAGGCAAACTTTAGTCTTCAAAATCATTTGTCAACATTTGACAAGGATGTGCCCCTTTTAATTTTTCTGTGATCCATTTGTTTGTATTTCTGTGTATTCTGTATATCATCTGAGCCTGTAAGGGAAGAGATACACAGTGCTACCCTATATATTGCTCATAAGTTCAGAGGTAAATGCTACTGGAAAGTCTACACGTTGCTTCGTATCAATAGATTGAAAGGCTAAGCACAAATGCAGGCATATTTTTCAACAGTCCTACAGCCCTTTAGCCATTTATTTCCAAATTGAAGCTGCCATTTCCATTTAGACTAGCTGTCTATGTTCATCCTTCCTCAAGTGCTGCTGTGGGAACAACCCACACAATAGAGGAACTTTGATTTTTTTTTTTTTTGTTTCCTGGGGATCAGTCTTGACTTGTTAGAAAAACTTGCCAAAATCTACTACATTTTAAACTATCATCAAAGATCTCGTGATAGACCTACACAAGCTGAAACTGTTTTGCTTCCTGATAGTTATCTTGCTAATATTGTGATAATCAAATAGTAGCAGGAAATACTCAGAAAGCCCTACCAGAAACGATGTAGTAGTAAAAAAAATAACAATCCACCCTTGACCTTATCCTATGGCTCATATTCAGACCTGAACAGAGAAATCAGTCAATACCATTTCTAAAACCAAGAAACACATGACTTCCTGTTACAAAATGCATCCTCTGCTTGCTGATTGCCAAACATAGTGAGCCTCTCATTGAACAGAAAATCAATGATGTGGTTTTGTGAACAGTGAGCTGGGTGCTACAGGATGAGACAAAAGCAAGGTGATTTAAACTGAGGTGTATGTGTGCAAACAAAGAAAATCTTCACTTAATATCTGTGTGGAAAAATGGTTTGTGCCCTAAACCAGCCACACATTTGCCATACTAAATGCATGTTCTGTTCTTCTACATTTTCCTCTTCTGTGATGTACACTGCATCATATCACACAAGAGCCATGAATAGGGATGTGCTGTGGATTTTGTAGTCACAACATGGGTGAGGCTCATTCTCAGACAACTCATACAGCAATTCACAGAGGGATATGATACCCCCACTCATGTGTTTCGTTTCTATGGGCAATAGAACTTACATTCTGTTTTAGAAATAGTTTTCAAGTGGTCTTTCCTGCTCCGTGTGTTCCTTTATATAGTGATCACCCACTTGTACCCTCCCTTTACATCCTGGATTAGTTATCTATATGCTGATGTGAGAAAAACACCATGACCAAAAGCAACCTATGGAAGAAAGAGTTCATTTTGTCTTATGGTGTGGAAATAATCCACATGAGAAAGTTACAGACCACAACGCATATGAGGCCAAATTAGAGCCCTTTGTTTTTGACCAGAGACCAAAAATGGGCTAGAACTTCGAAAAGACTCTTGGTATGGAAGCTCAGTGATTCTAAAGATGAAAGACCACACAGACCACAATTACATCAATCTTAGATGAGGGTCAGAGTAACATGATAACTAAGTTTGATTTAAACCTTTATCAGTTATTTAGTTTATGTCTAGTTTGCACACACATTAATTATGTTGGTTAGTACATCTGGGCCACAGTCAGGGTCATAAGCAATCCCAAAAGTGTTTCTAAGGTGGACACAGCCATTGTGAGGATAGAGGGCTGCGAAGAGCCTAAGCAGACACAAAAATGGAGTCAGGAGAAGACGGTGTCACATTAGCTCCAAAAGAGTGCATCACAGTGAGGAGGGATGACAGCAAGGGGGAGGAGCTATGAGCTCTCAAGGCCTATGGCCAGTGATGTGCTTTCACCTGCAAGGCCATACCTCCTAAACCCACCCCAAACAGCGCCACCTACTGGACACCAAATGTTCATGCATGTGAGTCTATGGAGGACATATCTCAGGTAAACCACCACACGGCCTCTTCTAACAAGCTCTCTTCATCTTTTATAAGCGATATAAACTTCTATATTTACTGTCATATTTCTTTATTAACAGGTAGCATCTTTATGTGTGCTGGCATTTGAGGTTTTAGAGTTATTGTTTTTATTGTCATTCTGATTATATAGTTTGAGTGGTTTGCCTAAGTTTATTTTCCCCATAAGCCCCATTATTTTTACCAAGTAATTCTGCAAGGCTTCCCAGGAATACACATATTGCAGTCTAGTAATACAGATGAACAATATATATTGCGTATAGATCAGAGAAGGACTCTCATGAGACATTTACCTTTTCTTCAATGCAAGAAGGCTGGCGCCTCTAGGAAAGAATGACTTCATCCTGTGAGCGAGGTAAACTATGAAATTTACCTTTTGATATTGGGCCTGTAGAGAAATTTAGAGCACATTCTATCAGGTGCATGGATAGGAATGTACTTTTGTTCTAAACCTATTACTTGCTTCCTGGATCTCTCATGTATTTCAATGGTGAGTGTGGATGCTTCATCATTCCTGACTATTCCTTTTATGATCCCATTGCTTCATATCTGTTATTCTAAGCTACTGATGATGATGTCTAAAGAAAGGAGAGAATCCTCGGGTGCACATTTATATACACATGTGGACTTACAAGTACGTGTAGGCATGTAAGCAGCACACATACCTGCAGATATCCCTGCTATGTATTTAAAATTATTTGGTTACTTAAATGGAACTAGCAGTTGGAAAGTTCAAAATAAGTCATCTGGAACTGAATGGAAAGACCAATTGATTACTTGCTTCTTCTCTGTTTTTCCACGGGCTGTTTCAGAGTTGTGCAAAGGCGCCTCTATTGCCCCACTAGGATGCCATTTGTCAAGTTGGAACAGAACCAGCATTCCCTATAAGGCATTCTGGATTCATTAAGAAGTTAGTGCATTCTCTTAAAGTCCCTGACTCACCCCCAGTGAGCATTAACAAGACTGAGCAGTTCTGAGTCAGCAAGTCATAAACTTTGTGTATACACAAATGAGAGAGAAGAATTGAATGCTCAGAACATTCCAGTTGTAAAAGGTAAGCTATTACCAAGACACACAATAAAAGAGCTTCATAAAATGTCTATCATCTCAGCTGCACAAAAATTTTAAGATGTGAAGGACACTAACTTGGGTCACTTGGATGAACATGGGATGAGATTGTGTAACATTGCCTTTGTCGAACACATATTGGCAGTATGCTGTGATAATGGATGCAGGCTCCCTTTTCTTGCTATGTCACAAAATCCCCCTTTCTAGGAACTGTACCCATCCCACATGCTGTGTGCATTTCCTATCAATGACTCACAGATTTCCATTCTGGAAAATTGCTCAGCTCAGGGAATCACATTGCATGTCAGCGACTGGACCCATGCTTGTCGGGGTTCACTTTCTTCAAAGTGGGGTGACCAGTCAACAAAGTCCATGTCCCAGAGATGCTCATGAGAACAGGGTGAAGACGGGAAGCCCACAGCTCCAGTCTTCTTGGCTGTCCTGATTATAGCACTAAAGGTTCTGGGAATCTCCCATCACTAACAAACAAGAAAGACTGGTCACTTTAAAAATGGACCCACATGTTTGGTATTAGCTTTTCACCCACCTAATGCCCTGCTGTTCTTGTCTTCACAATCCCCCACTGGATAAAGCACACACACAAAATCTCACCTCAGCCTCTGCAACTGGACAACCCAGCTAGAGATGCCCACTCTCTCTGTGCCTGAGAAACTCCACGCTTCTCAGAAAAGCAGGCCAGCACACTGCCCTAGTTATTTTCCCTGTTGCTGTGGTAAACACCATGACCCAAAGCAACATGGGGGAAGCAAATGATTGCTTTGCTTACAGGTTACAGAGTAGCCTCAAGGGATCCAGCCATGAATCTGGAGGCAGGAAGGAAGCAGAAACCATGGAGAAATGCTGCTTAGTGGCTTGTGCCACCACCACCACCACCACACACCACCCCACCCCCGCCCTGCTTGTTCAGTTTGTTTTCTTATACAACCCAGACCCATCTGTCCAGGGGTAGCACTGCTGTGGTAGGCTGGGTCCTCTCATATCAATAATGTTTTTAAAGTGCCACAGACATGTTTAAAGGACAATCTAAAAGAGGCACTTACTCAATTGAGGGTCCCTCTTCCCAGGTGACTCTAGTTTGTGTTAAGTCCACAAAACTAGCCAGCACATGTATTTTCATCAAAGGACCGTCATTCTATTGATGAGGATGATTTTAGGTAGATATTCCAGGAAGTTAAACAAATGCAGTTTCTGAAACAGTATGCAGGATCAGGTGGACATAACAGAAGAATGGGGTCAGGGAAAGGCCTCTTTGAGGACCCCTCTGGCTTTGACTACAAGCAACCCGACACACAGTGACACAGAAGCATTCTGGGTAAGGAAGCAATGGATGCAGGTGGCCTAGGCCTGAACACACTTTGGGCATCAGTAGGAAGACGTCCTGCATCTCTGATGCTCTTTCCTATGAAGTCTGCACCATTGCTGGAACTTCTGGCATTTTTCCTTCTTTAATTCCCTTTGTTCCATAGTGGGTGCAGCAGTATCCAACGATAAATTCAGGCAGAATAAATGCACGTTCAACTCATCTGCGTTCTTTGTCTTAGGAGCAAGTGTAGGAGCTGAGAGAGGAGTGATTTGTCCAGCTTCTTTAGAGGTAACACTGTCCAGTTGGGCATGAAAGAAGCAGGTACACTGCCTTGATACAGTGCTATGATGTCACTGCCTTCATAGTGTGTTATGATGTCACTGCTTTGATACAGTGCTATGATGTCACTGCCTTGATACAGTGCTATGATGTCACTGCCTTGATAGTGTGTTATGATGTCACTGCTTTGATACAGTGCTATGATGTCACTGCCTTGATACAGTGCTATGATGTCACTGCCTTGATACAGTGCTATGATGTCACTGCCTTGATATATGCTATGATGTCACTGCCTTGATACAGTGCTATGATGTCACCGCCTTGATAGTGTGCTATGATGTCACTGCCTTGATAGTGTGTTATGATGTCACTGCTTTGATACAGTGCTATGATGTTATTGCCTCAATACAGTGCTATGATGTCACTGCCTTAATACAGTACTATGATGTCACTGCCTTGATACAGTGCTATGATGTCACTGCCTTGATACAGTGCTATGATGTCACTGCCTTGATACAGTGCTATGATGTCACTGCCTTGATAGTGTGTTATGATGTCACTGCTTTGATAAAGTGCTATGATGTCACTGCTTTTAATACAGTGCTATGATGTCACTGCCTTGATACAGTGCTATGATGTCACTGCCTTGATACAGTGCTATGATGTCACTGCCTTGATACAGTGCTATGATGTCACTGCCTTGATACAGTGCTATGATGTGGCCTCAGATACATCCTCCAATCCAGCCTCTGTAGGAATCGGCGACATTTGACCCCAGTTTCTGGTCTGGTCTTCAATGTGTTCAAACCTAGATGGGCACATGTGCACATTTGGAGGCGGATGACAAACACTGATTGTCCTGATTGTCGAGTCACATCCAATAAAGGACTCTCCCAAATACAGAAAGGAGGTAAGATGCTGAGCAGCCGGGAATCAACAAGCATTGTTTATGCCTCTATTCCATACAGAACTTTTCCATGACTGTTTCTTTCTTTAAAGATAAATCCAAAGTCATAAGTAAGTCCTGGCAAGAGCTGCTCTCTTCCATTCCACAAGATTTACTGTCACCTTTTATCAGGAGTTTCCAGCCATAGTAGCCATTAAGTTCTTTATTATTATTTTCTCCTGTATGGGTATTTCGTCTGCAGATATGGCCATGCAACTACATGGGTGCAGTGCTCACAGAGGCCAGAAGAGGGAGCGGGATCCCCTGAAACAGGGGTTACAGACAATTGTAAGCCACTTTATGGGTTCTGAGAATCTAACCCTGGTCCTCGGAAAGAGCAGCCAGTGCTCTTAACCTCTGAATGAGCTCTCCAACACCTCTTTTAGGCTCTTGAATGTGTACCACCTCTTTGCTGTCCCAGAACCTTCCTGCTTGGTTTTCTGTCATCTGAGATGATTTTGCCTCTTTGGCCCACTATTCTCATGTCTAAGTCTGCATTACCCGGGAAGCTGAACCTTCATCAGCACCACCCTAAGGAGGGCTTCCAAAAACATGTTTAGTTCCAGGATATTACTCCCTGGCATCTCGATGTGTTTCCTTGGGGGTTTTTGTACAAGCGTCTGGAGGTATTTAGAAGTTTGTTTACTTGTGCACTACCTCTGTTTCCCAGCATTCTTCACACTCCGTGAGCTGGCAGTCAGTCTTTCCCGTCTTCTGTTTTTCTCTAGCACCCACTGCAGTTGCAAGCACGGGGGAAGACGGACGCCCTGTTAATAATTTGTCAGCTCTGTGAAAGAGGAGAGAGACACATGACGTTTGTATAGACCTGCACTTTCAAGTCTTATTCTTCAGCACTTCACCACAGGGTGCCAGAAGAAAACCAGGCACAAAGCCTCCTCTGCACCCCAGCCCAGCCCCACAGCTAGCAGGGCCTCTCACCTGTCTTCTTCAATTCACACTACTCAGCAAGGGTTCACTTGAAAGATTTGCATCCAAGTGAACCCAGATAAGGGACGTTTGACTAATAAAAAAGGAAACTTATTAAAAGAAGTTTGTGCTTTGATAATTCTGACAAAAAGTTCTTGACATGGATGAATAGCATTCACAGATGGGTGCTATTTAACTTGACCTGTATCTTTTCTAAATATTCCCCCCAAGAATTATGCATGGAAAATCACCATTAGAGTTAAGCTAAGCTTGAAGCTGCTGATCCTTAGGCATGCACTGGCCTCTGACTCCACAATAGTTTATATGACCATGTAGGGTGTTTTGTATCCACTAGAAAATGATTATAAATCCAGAAGTAAACCTTTTCATTTCATCAAGAAGTCAGGCTGCGTGTGAGCAGGGATCAAGTTCATCTTATTCTTGCCACTATCTCCTGCCTTTAGAACACTGGATGCCATCCTGAAGGTGGTACCTAAAATATCACATGGATAAGAATTTGAGAGGGGTAAAGAGGGAACTAAAGGTAAGGCTGACAGTGAAGAGATACAAAGAAGTCTCAGAGGTCAACCGACTTAAGGAACGACTTCCAAGCAAGGGAGGTAAAGGTAGAAAAGTCACTGGTCTGAGTATGAATTCAGTGAGTAAATCCATTAAGGGTGTCAGTGACTGAGTTTCCACTGTTAAACAAAAAAAAGATCTTACACATATGAAAAAATGAGGAGAGTTGATTGACTCAGATATGTAGATACAGATCTATGAAGATAGGTACATATGATACAAAAAGAACACACACACACACACACACACACACACACACACACACAGGCATGCACACACACTCCCTGGGTCTGTCCTCTGAGAAGGTCTGGGAGACTTGACAAGCCAAAGACAATGAACACATCCTGTGCTCACCCTGTGGTTTCTAAATGCTAGTCTCCTCTGGAAGGGAGCAAGGACTAGGACAGGAAAGAACCCGGTGACCCTGGAACATCTGAAACCACAGAGTGACAGGTGTTCTGAAAATAATGAACATGATGGAATCGGTGTCAACCTCGGGGCTCCAACTGGACATGGTGGCAATTGACACTCACTGAATAAAATACAAACCTCTGTGCTTCTGTTGATCTACATAAATAGGAAAAATAGAAATGGTTTCCCATAGCAGAAAATCAACTAAGAAATGTAAAAAGAATGATGGAGTTAGACACACGTTTGACAGCCGTGTGTAATAATTCAGTCACGGAATGTGTGGATATTGAACTAAGTAGTAAAAGTTTGATGAGGAATTTGATATTCATGCATTTTCAAGTTACATGCATATTCCCCCTTTGTATTAGTCTTTGAAAATTCACTAGATGCGTGCAATGCACCTTAAACTTATCCAGCCCCCACTCCCTCCAGCTATCCTTAGCTCCCCTCCCCAATATATCTCCCTTCTAGCTTCAAGTCTCCTTTTAATTGGTTATTACGAACGGAGTCCAATTAGTGCTATTCATATATGGAGTCACCTGTTGTGACATAGGGAACCTGCCAGTGTCTATGCCTCAGAGAAATTTGAATCTCCTTCCAGTACCATGGCTCCTTGGGTAGAGATGGGGCTTTGGCAGCCACTCTCCACTCCGTCCCGGGTTTTTTTTAATGGTTGATCCTGTTCAGGTCTTGTGTAAGTGACCACACAGTTGCTACGAGTTCATGTGTGAAACAGCCATGTCATTACAAAAAGAGGAAACCACCGTTTACAACAGGAAGAACCCAGAAGTGATTGGGAGGCATACCAACAGCCACAGAACAAATGTCCTCTCTGGACACTGACTAGAAGTATATAGAAATACCTCTGCCATTCTGGCCCCCACAGTAAAGCCTGAGTAAAATAATGAGGAAGCATCATGTGAATTCTGATTGGCAGATATTCTGAAACATATGTCCTCTGTAATCTTCTGAATTGTTAAATGAATGTCATAGAAGTTAAGCCAAGATGGAGGTGCTGCTCTATAATGAAGAAGGCTGAAGGGACATAGACCATCACAAGGTGTGGCGCTGGACTGGATGGATCCCTGGGTTCTAAATGATATTATTGATAAATCCAGAGATATAGGATTTAGAATTACTGTACCAAGGAGACAGAATCAGTGTGTCTGTGTCAACTGCCTGAGTCTGAGGGCCACATTGCACTTATCCTAGTGTGTGAGATTGTGTACTAAACCAAAAGGTGCTTCGTCAAGGACAAGTATCCTGTCAGCAACTAAACCTCTAATGATTGATGAGAAAACTATTCTTTGTGTTAGACTTTGAAATAATTTTTAAATTATTTCAAATTAAAAGAATGCTTATCTATAACACTTTAAATTTTCTGAATTACACATTCTATCAGTACAAATTAAAATAATATGAGGTTTTTCTTTTATGTAGGGCAGGAGAGGCATTTTAATTAAATATTATTCTTCTTAACATAAAAATATTCTTCTCACTTGCCAGACAGTTATGGACCATGTCCTGTGTGCTGCTAGCTGTTCCAAAGAAAAGATGGCAGACCCAAGACAATGAGCCCTACCCACCTGCATGGAGCCAGCCTGTGATGAACAGCAAATCTATCTCTCTCTCTCTCCCTTCTCTCTCTAAGTGTGTTCTAGGTGTTGTGGTATCTACCAAGGAAGTTACACAGAATTTTCTAAGGAAAAAAGAAAAAGAGGTGAACATGCTTTCAATTCTCCTGCCTGCTCTTGCTTTTGGATCATGTCACTAGTTTTCACATCTGCTGCTAACACTCCAGTAACTCAACAACTTGACCCCCCAAATAAGGAGAATGTGTCTGGAAAGTGCACTCTTGATTATTATTAAATGTGGACAACTCTTTGGCCATTTTTTGAATTTAGAGAACTTTGTCATATAGGGAAGATGCTCACACAGAAAATGGACTCTACAATCATCTTCAGGATGTCTAAGGAGAGAAGGGAGACTGCAAGTTCAAGGGAATCTGTTTGATTTTCTTCTTGGTGGGGACACAACACACAGCAGAAGAACAGAGCAAGTGTCCTCTTCCAGTTGTGGGTGGGAAAAAAACATCATGGGATAGGTGACATCACAGAATTACAGTCCCTCTGAGAAAATCATGATAGTTTTGTAAGAATGACAGATCTGAACCTAACCTATAAGATTGTATAGCTTGTTGTGAGTTCTACATGTGGGTGAATTCCTCTCAGGCTGTTCTGGCACATGCCATGATTTATGTGTAGTCTATTTGTTCAAGAATTTCTCTTTCATTCTCTTATAGGCTAAAATAAAATGGCACTAAGACTTTGCCCCTTGTGCAGAGGAAATACGGTTTATAGAGTTTATATGGTTTATATAGATTAATATAGTTTAAACTGATTTCCATCATTTTTCTGAATATTTAAATAATAATATTCATTGCAGGAAATTCAGGACACACAGAACAGCATTTTGTGAAAATCTTCATATTGTCACTGTGGGTGTTTTGATATACACTTACCAATCAGATGTTAATGTAGACATATTAGCTAATAAAATTGAATCCATAATGTTCTTATGTTTTTCTATGGGCTACTTAGTAATGTGATGTGTTTTTTAATAAAAAGTTGTTCAATGAATTCAATACCAATTATTTCAGTTAAACCCATTGTTTTTAGACATGAAATTCATTTCTAAGTCTGGCCTATGTGCCTGCCAACAGAAGAACAGATAAAAAATAGAGTTTTGTTCAGCCATAAAGAATTAAAGCATGTAGCACACTGGGAAATGGATGCAACTGGCAATCTCCACATGAATTGATGTAAGTCAGATGTATAAAGACAAAGATCACATATTCTCTTAGTTGTGGGTCCTAAAAATCTATATAGTTCCATAAACAATACACACTATACACACACACACACACATCTATAACCCACATATACGTGCATACATACATGTATATATATATACATATATATGTACGTACACACACACACACACACACACACACACACACACATATATGCACACACCCATGCACACAAGAAATTGAAGTAGAAGGGAGACTAAGGAAAGAGGGAAGACTTGTGGGATTGATAAAGGGAGGAGAGAGAATCAAGAGTGTTAACGGGGAGTGAATACAGCCAAAGTACACACACACTAAAACAGAGTTCTCCATGCAACACTCAATACGGTGTTCAATGAATATATGCCAATAAAAATTACAAAATGAGTTTCAATGTTCTTTTCATAAACAATGCTATAATTAATATATAAATACATAGTAATTTACATTGTACTTTATTACTTACTGATAAATTCATCGACCAAGTTCTTTTTATTTGGAAATCATTCATGCGCGTGTGCTCACAAGTGTGTGTGTGTGTGTGTATATGTGTGTGTGTGTGTGTGTGTGTGTGTGTGTGTGTGTAGAGAGAGAGAGAGAATGAGAGAATTTTAAGATTTACTAGACATGAGTTAGTACGTTCAAGTAAAAAACAATTTGGTGCTGTGAGTCATGTACGCTTTCAGAAGAAGAAGTATCAAATATGAGTTCTCGGACATCTTCCTCTTCAAGCTAACAAAGGTTTCCTTTTTCAGATTCTTGGGCCACAGGAATTCTGAGGTCAACTTGCTCTGCCTTCGGGCAGTTTCTAAGTTTCTTGCCTTGACCTCATCACGAAGTTGCTGCTAAACAGTTGCTTTTTAAGCTTAGTCTGTATCTGTGGGACAAGTGTATGGTTCAAGACACCTTTGTTCTCCAAGTCAGCTCATACCTGCCCAACCCCTGGAATTTTTGGGCAGATCCTCAGCCAGCACATTTACTATCCAGAGTTCTGATCTCTCAGCCTTTGGAGATTGGACCTCAGTGTACCTGTCCAGCACATTTACTATCCAGAGTTCTGATTCTCAGCCTTTGGAGATTAGACCTCAGTGTACCTGTCCAGCACATTTACTATCCAGAGTTCTGATCTCTCAGCCTTTGGAGATTGGACCTCAGTGTCCCATCCATGATGGTTCCTAATTCAGGCTAAGACACTGCATGTGAAGCCTAGAACAGAGAACAAACAATATTCTAGAGGCAGAGTCTGTCCTGGAGGAATGGAATCAGTCAGAGAGGAGAGAGCTGTGGTACAGAGAGGAGCAGAGAGCTGGGCACAGAGCTAGTGCCATGGGCTGGCTTGAACCTAGAGCCTGCCTGTATCCTTCCTTCCCTGGTTTGCTATGATAAAAATCCTGTAGAGGACCTCCTAGTTCAAGGTCTCTCCAAAGTTCTCAGCTATAAAATAATAATATTTGTAACTGATACAATTCTCCTGATTCTATGGCTGAGATGAGCATGATTTAGAGCAGCATGTCCCTTTAAAGGATTTTGTAATTCAAAGATCTGTAATTGAGCTCAATGGCTTCTCTAGGAACTGTGTTTAATACTGATTCCATGTACATAGCATGCCACCCATTTTATCATCATCTACAGTCAGTAATTCTAAAAATATGTATGCAAACTGTATATATACAAGTATGAAAAAGAAGGTGAGAGTATTAGTTGATCATCCCACTGGGTTTTCTGGAGTGTGTGAATATATTTGTGTGAGTTTGTATGCACATGTGTATAACCATGAATGTGGAGGTCAGATGTTATCTTTGGTTATCATCCTAAGTCCCTCTCTATGCCATTGTCTTATGTGGGGATTCAACAGCACCTGCAGCTTGTCGATTCTTCTAGAAAAGCTAACCTGCAAGTCCCAGAGATCTACATAGCTCTGCCTCTGTGGTGATGAGGTTATTTACTGAGCCATTTCTCCAGGCCTGACTTTGAATGTCCTTTTCTTCATAAGCTGGTTTGGGAGTGAGAGAGCTGGCATTTGAGCTAGAGAGGCCAGAAGAAGCCCAACCTTGGAAGGCAAAGATAGACAGACAGCAAGGGACAAGCATTGAAGAACTTGTTCCTGCCATACACACACACACACACACACACACACACACACACACACACACACACACACACACAAAGTCCGAGGACCCTCCTATGCCAGATTCCTTAAGTGAGGCACATCTCTAAAGTGAACTTGACAGTGTTGGTTGTGATCACAGCCTGAAGACCAGTAGGTCCTATGGTCCTCTGACAATTCTGATTTCCAGGTATCCAGGCTGCATGCTGGCCATGCACACTCTGATGACACTCCTTTTTGTTCATCTTTCCTCAGAAGAATGAGGCACAAGTTATAGTCATTGAGGCAGGAGAGAAGGCACTGTAAGAAAACATCACTACTTCTCCATTAGTCGTGGAACAAATGACTCATCATTAGTTGTGTGGGATGTTCTGTATGTCAAATGTGTTGCTCTGATTGGTTAATAAATAAAACACTGATTGGCTAGTAGCCAGGCAGGAAGTATAGATGGGACAAGCAGAGAGAATGCTGGGAGGTGGAAGGCTGAGTCAGAGAGACGCTGCCAGCCACGGCCATGGCAAGCAAGATGTAAGGTACCAGAAAACCACAAGCCATGTGGCAACTTATAGACTAATAGACATGGGTTAATTTAAGATATAAGGACAGTTAGTAAGAAGCCTGCCACGGCCATACAGTTTGTAAGCAATATAAGTCTCTGTGTGTTTACTTGGTTGGGTCTGAGCGGCTGTGGGACTGGCGGGTGAGAGAGATTTGTCCTGACTGTGGGCCAGGCAGGAAAACTCTAGCTACAATTAGTTGTTCTTCAACGTCCTGTGTTTGCTGGAGACGTTAATGAGAAATGTTAAATTTCTTCTTAGCTGCATCGTAAGGCAAACAGCATTTTGTTAATGGTTTAAACCAGCAGCTAGAACTTGGCCTCCAGTTCATGAGTTAATCAAGAAAAGGGGAAAGGCAGGCTGAAGAAAATCACATATTTCATTACAAAAAAAAAAAAAAAAGCCCACTAAAAGACCAGCAATTTTAGCCATCAGGAATGTCGCATGGCTGTTACCTGATTGCCCATCTTTTTTCTCTGTTTTAACAGCATGAGCAAGCAACAGCTCCTGCAGTATAAAATTCACCTGTTTTCAATACAAGTCAATGGTTTTAGTGCATTGTAGAATGGTGAGGCTACAGTCAGACCCTAGATGTAGGCCATGTCTGCAACACCCCCCCATGAAGACCTGTTGCCAGGAGCAGTCACTTCCCTTCCCTTCCCCCTTCTTCTTCCAGCTTCTGGAAACCATCGATCAAATTTCCACCCCTACTGATTTGCTTATTTTGAAGATTTCAGATTCAATGGATGTGGTTTTCTGCCATTCTCATCTTCATGAGTGATATAGCAGCTCTCAGGGTTCTTAAGACTGGCCAGATATTCAGGTATCTATGTGAACGCTATTGTTAATGACTGTCACCGACTCAAATACTCAGAAGAAGCTGACTGAGGTGGTACATGCCTGTAATCCCAGCAATTGGGAGCTGGAGGACAGAGGATCCCGGGTTCAAGGACATCTGCAACTACATAATAAGTTTGAGTCCAAACTGGATTACATGAGACCCTATCTCTACATAGATAGATAGATAGATAGATAGATAGATAGATAGATAGATAGATAGATAGATAGATAGATGTAAGTTAATTAATTAGCTAAAGAACAAAGGTCTGCATGCCCATAATGAAGGATTTGAGAGCCAGCCTGTCTTTAGACCATGACTTTGAATACTTCATTGTGAGTTCAGACATCACAGACAAGCTTTGGACAACCATTGGTCTCATGGGACACTTGTTTCTGTGTGTTCCTTGAGTATAGAACCAAGGGTAGAGGAATAGAAGTCTGTCCTGCATGTAGGACACATCTACATACCACTAGACTATGTTAGTCATAAAAACAATTCTCCCAGAGACACTTACGCTCATCTTAGTTGTTATTAACTACTGTGCTTACCAGTGTGCATTATCTGAAAGGTTTGAGATGCTCATGTCAACCTTGTACCTGCAGGGTAGGAGATGCTCATTCAGCTCTGTTACCTAATGTTTAGGAAGCACCTCTCTTCCTGGGTATTAACTGAGAGAAGCCTTAGGAGTTGGCCCCACAAACCTGCAGATTGAGCTGCATGTGTTTATTCTGAGAGTAAGTTCTAGAATATTTGGAGCCCTTCAGAGTTGCTCTGGGCATACCTTATCTTCTCAGTCTCTGTGGAATGACGCACTTTTGCACTGAGACAGTAGTGTTGGCATAAATACCACACGCCCAGAGATTACAGTTAAATAAAAGCAGAGCATGGGGATGCTGTAAGTCTGTCTTTTTATCTGACCGCTGGAACTTTCGTGTTTAAAATATTTATGACTTGCTTCAGAAACAGAAGCCCCAGAGTTACTTGCTATGTAGAAAGACATGTAGGTACAAATCCCCCATGTAAAACATACACTCATATAATTAAAAGTGATCACTACAAGCAAGGCATGGTGGTTTATGCCTGTTAATGCAGCACTGAGAAGATTAGGGCAGGAGAAGTAGGGATTTGTGGCCAGCCTGGGCTATACAGAAACGTGGGTATATGGAAGTATAGTGAAACCCAAATCAAAATAAGATTGAAAATACTATTACTGATTTCTTTCTTGTGGCTATTTGTTATTATAGGTACGGGTGTACTGGTTGGTTGGCACATTCATGCATAAAAAAAAGTGCAATCCCTCTCTCAGCATACATCTGTGGGAGTATTCCATTTGCTTCATTTCGAATTGGTCATTGCAAAGGCTTAAATCACGTGGAGGAAGGAGATGATAAAGAAGAAAGGCACATGGTCTATGTGCATTAGAGGGTATGGTTACCTAGCTAAAAGTATTTGTAAATATTTCAGAGACAGGGTATGTGACACCTGTTGAGAGGCCCTGCTGGTCAGAAGTTGCAGTCAACCCCACCCCCCACCCCCAGCAAGGGCTTCCTGCTTTCTGCCTGACCTTATTTGGAGACTGTTCCTGAGCCAGGATGCCTGACTTATCTTAGTGGAGACCTTTGATGCAGTTCCCTGCAAACACTTCCCCCTGCTGCCGAATATGGTAATTAGGTGTTGTGCTCTCTCTATATGATAGGGCCGTGCTGCCACATAGGATAACTAGACATTGTATCAGCCTTATGAGAGGAGTGTGCTGCCATATGCAAATTGGGTGATACCCATCCACTGTTCCCATCCTTTACATCTCCTCTCCCTCTGGGATGAAGTTGAACTGCCTCACTGCAGCAGTGTCCTGGGAGGCTATTTCTGTCCTGCTTCCAGGCCAGACAAAGCCCTGCTTGCTGCTTCTACCCCCTTTGCCCTCAAGGCTCAGTGGCCAATGGACCATGGAGGAAAAGGGGGTCCCACCCCCACCCATGATGATTTTAAGCCTGAACAAAGCAAGGATGGAAGACCTTATTTTAAAATATTTATTTTTGCTCTTTTCAAATCGTATACATTTGTGTATCTCTGTGTGTGATTAATTCCCTTACAAAAGAAGCCTAAGGGACCTTGCAACTTCTATAGTATAAGGAAGCATAGATGACACCCTTCCTGAAGCAGAGCACAGCTCAACATCAGAATTGGTCACACATAGAAATTTCCAGAAGGAGTCACAGAGCTTATAGCTAATGTCACTGACCTTAGCAAATCAGGAGGCCCCAAGGTGAGAGGCATTCTCAGGAGATGACCTTCTGTCAGACCATTTTATAATGCAACTGCACTCCCTTTTAGATCCAAAGAGAGAGAAAACTACTAGTTAATGAGACATCAAACCCCATTGATTGAGGCTGGCTGTATTCAGCCAGAACTGTTCTCAAGAAGTGCTCAGCCCTCTAAATGGAGCCAGATCTCAAGAATAAAAGTCTCAGAGTAATCAGGACAATTAAGATGTATTTAAACATCACTGGCTTGGGAAAAAAATGGATTTTTCTCGCTGCCGGCAATGTGAACAACAGAAGTCCTATTCTCTAACCAACTTACTTGAGAAAGCCTATGTCTTGATCAAAGAACAAATGATTGCAATTTAGCATCCCAATAGCTTCTTGCTGATTCAATTAACATAATGCTCATTTAACAAAATCTACCAATGTTATTAAGCTGCATTGATGAAACACAGGCCAAACCCTGTCCAGGGACTTAGGTCTGGAAGTTATTTTCCCATTTCATATAAAAACAGCTCAGACGGGAGTTCAAGATGTTCGGTGTTGTACCGAATGCCAGAGGCCTGCAGAAGGTCACAGGGTACAGCCCAGCCTCTAGGAGGAAAATCATGCTGAAATGCACAATGGAAGGGACACTTTGAACAAATGCAAATATTCCCTCAGCTCTGGCGACCCTACTGCTTATGCTAAGCTTGACATCAAGCAAGCTTTGGGAGTTTACAGAGATGGCAATTTCTATTTTAGTAGTAGCATCATGAGATTTTAACCAAATGGGGCGATTTTCTCCCATCTCGTCACTACTGTATTTCCCTGAAGGGTAGAAAATTAAGCTCCCTTGTTCTGACATTTTTCAGTACTGAAAAGGAAACTAGAGAATGTGATACCTGGGGTTATTCAAAGAGAGGCAGGGGCCAGTGACAACCAGAGACATTCTTACCAGTAGCCAGGACAGTAGGGGTAGTTAGGATCTGCAGTTCTGCTCCTCTCTGCTGTCATCAATTATAGCCCAAAGGAGTGGTGTGAACCCTCACAATCAGAGAATTCACACTTTATCTGAAGGGGCAGCCACTGAACAGTCTGCTTCTCCAGCATCCCAATCAAAGTGCCTACAACACAGCCCACTTCCAGCCCTTGACTGGATGCTTATGGCTCCCCAAGGTCAATTCACAACTGTGGTATGGCATCCCAGTTCAGCCAAGCCCATCTTTTCCTACTGGTCCATGGCCCCATGGCGTCTTTTCTTTCACTGCACCCTGACCTAGCCACTGTTTATCTCATGTCAGAACATTTTCTTCCCACTGATCTTTGCATATATGATGCCATGTGTTTGAAAGGCTCTTCCAGATGCCCAGTCTCTAGATGGCAAACTTTTACCCATACTCCAATTTCAACTTACGAGTTATTTCTCAGTAAGTCTTTCTCTAAAGTCAATCCTCCCTCTAGGTCCTACCATTGTTATTTCTTCTTGATCTTAGTACCCTGACCTCTTATGACGTACAGAACTCATGTCTTCATGTATTTGATACACATCCCTCCTGTTAAGGCCTCTCTTGGTTTATTGTTGAATAGTGCCTAGCACATAGTAAGTTCTTCATAAGCAGTTAGTCAATACAGTATTAATAAGAGACTATGAAGTGCTTATTGTATAGCAAGAATGTCGCTGTGAAAAAGGGTTAAATATGGACTCCTGACACTGAGACTGTACCCTGGTCAGAATAGGTCATGGTATTTGCAGTAGACTAGCTTAATGGGCCTGGGAAGATGCCTTGGTGGGTAAAATACTTGGTGAACAAGAGGAGGGCCTTATCCCCACATCCCCACTTCTCCACATCCCCACATCCCCACACCCTCACACCCACACACCCACACACCCCTACACCCCCACACCCCCACACCCCCACACCCCCACATCCCCACATCCTCACATCCTCACATCTCATACAAAATTCAGGCCATGGCATTGCATGCCTATAATCCCAGTGCTGAGGAGAGGAAGTGGGAAGAACTGCTGGCCACACACTATACATCTAATTGGTGATCTCTATGTTCAGTGAGAGACTCTGATTCAAAAAAAAATGAGATGGAGAGTGATTGAGGAAGATACCACACGTTGACCTCTGGCTTTTACAACACAAGCGCAGGTGTGCATACACATACACACATGTGCACTATGCACAGATATAACACACACACACACACACACACACACACATGCACTACATCCAAATGTAACACACGTACACAAACACACAATCTACTGAAAACCTGCCATTCTAATTATACAAATTGAAAGAGAAAATGCATCCAGACCCATGAGTTTTATTTCAGAGCTGAACAAAGGGACTCCTCATCTTTCCTACATGCAACTCCTGGCTGAGTGGGCCAATCAATAGCCGTGGAGTATAGAAACATCCACTCTTCTCTCGGTGTTAGTTGATTGTAACCCTCTATATGCGGAGCACCAACTTCTCATTCCCTTTTAGCACACTCCAGGAAGCCACCATCAGCAGCTGTTCAGGGGTGACATGAGGCATGAGACTGCTTTTCAGTCTCTAGCTCCAGTCCTCAAAACCCAAGCAAAGCTGCCATGGTGAGAACCAACAACTGTTCAAAATGAAAAGCCCCCACTTCTGCCTCTAAAGTTCAGGTTGGCACATCCCCATGGATGGCAACACCCTGCAGGCAAGTCTCCTCCGGCTGAAGCTGTCCACATCTCTTTTAGGGAAGAAGAGGTTCAGTGGTACTGGGAAGGGCAATGGAGGACTGTAGAGTGAATATTATCAGAGAACATTATTTGTGTAAAATCATCATTAAAACTGTCTAAAAGTACTGTTTACATCATCCATAGTTATTGAATCGTGTGTGTGTGTGTGTGTATGTGTGTGTGAAACCTAGAGAGTAGCCTGGAATGTGATACTCAAATGTCTTCCAATTTTTTGTTTTGTTTTTCTGAGACAAGATTTCTTATTGGCCTGGAACTTAACTATATAGGCTAGACTGGCTAGCCAGTGAACCCTGGGGATCCGCCTGTCTCTGTCTCAAAGGCCGGGGTTATAAATATAGATTACCAGACCTGGCTCCCCAGACCAAGATCATTTCACTTATTTTTATTTAATTAAAACATAATTCCACCATTCCTTCCTCCCTTCCAACCCTCCTACCTTCCCATGTCATCCTTCTCAAATTCACGGCCTCCTCTTCTTTAACCATTGTTGCTAAACACACATATGAACAAACACACATGTACACACAGCTTGCTGAGTCCCCTCAGTGTTGTTTGCATGCACCAGTGTAGTGAGTGAAGACACTCTCTTACAAACCTACCCTTGTTTTCCCAGAACCCACAGAAAGGTGGAAGGAGAGAACCTGCTCCACAGGGGCCTGGCCTCTTATGTGAATTCTGGGATCGAACTCAGGTCCTCATGCTTGCAAGACACAGGCCCTTCCCCAGTCCTCTAGAGATTACTTTTGAAGATTTTTTTGGGGGAAGATGCGCACAATGTTCCTGAATAACAAAGTATTACTTATAACTTACATTTTTGGTAGGTCCTGGAAGACCACATCCTAATAGTGACCCATCCCTGAGTTCTCATTTCTCAGAAGACAGCTGCATTTCAGCACGCTTACGGTACACAATTAATTCATAACCCATCAGTACTTTAATTACTTATTTATGAATCTAATTATCCACTAACACAAACGTGTGACTCAGCTCAGTGTGCATTCTTCATTAAAGGATTTTGAGCCATTGGTGGAAAATCCATAGGCAAATTAAGTCTGGAGTCCAACTCTGTGTGTATCTTTTGTGTAAGTACTTATATTCCAAAGGAGGCTGATTTAATATGTGTGTGTGTGTGTTTGCACAAGCTCATGCACACAGGCTCTGAGAGAGACTTCCTGAGCCTGCAGCTCTTCATAATGCAATCAAATAAATAAAAAGCCACATTAATATTTCACAGATTATTAAAAGGCTTTTTAAAGAGAAATCAAATCATCTTCTAATTAAATCTTTAAAAATTTTTTAAAATAATTTAAAGCCTTGGCTAAAAAAAAAAAAACATTCTTCAAAAGCTAGAGATGGCTTCTAAGTTTATAGTTATATGCGATTTATAGAATTATAATAATTCAATAACATGCTTATGTGCTCATCAGTAGCATGTTAATCATTTTACATACTATGACTCATTTTATCTTCAGAATAATTGAGTCAATAGTCCCACTTTATGTATGAGTAAATTAAGGCACAGATAAACTAAGTAAAATGCAAAAAGCCATAAGCCTGGCAGATACCAAAGGACAAACACAGCTCTGCCCAAGGTCTCTAGACTTAGGGCAGAAAGAATTTCCCTCATGAGCCTGCCAGCACCTCTGGCACCAGGCAGCTGGGCACCATTATGAGTCTTAGAAGCAGGGTCCCATCCAGCGAGCAAGACAAGACCCACATGGGTCACCAGGCAGATGCAGACTACTATGGTGAACAAAAATATGGTGTGGTATGGAGGGAGGGAGGGAGGGAACAAGAGAGAGAGAGAGAGAGAGAGAGAGAGAGAGAGAGAGAGAGAGAGAGAGAGAAGGAAGAGAGAGAGAGAGAGAGAGAGAGAACCAGCCATATCCTCTTGGCCTTCGATGGTATCAGGAACTGCATCAGGGCCATGAACCCAGACATGGGCCCCAGCAGCAACCCAGGTCCAGACATCACCATGGTGAACCAGACCAATCACTTTCACAATGAACATTTGCAAGTAAAGATATATGGACAGAAGGGTAAACTTCGTGACTCAGTGTGTCACACTATAGCTTCCATGACGAGACTGATTTTTCCTTTTTTTTTCCCCTCTTTTCTCTTAAGTTTTGTTTTATTTTATTTATTTCAGGGGGCGTTGCAAAGGTAGAGAGCAGATATGAAGGGATGGGGAAAGGAATGGGATGGAGATACATGTGAAAGACACAAAAAATAAATAAAAATGAAGTTAAAAAATTACATAATGCCATGTAGCTAGAGGGACTCACAGCTCCCTGACTCAACACAGTTGAGTAAAGAGTCCAAACTCTCAATTCCTTCACTATATTGCCTCTCAAAATTTGTACAAATCTTTTATCTTTTCTGTGTATATGTATGTGGTGCCTGTGTACATGTTTGTGTATGTGTGGGTGCATATATATTCATAGGCCAGAGGCTGAGTCTAGTACCGTACTTAATTGTGATCCCTAATCTGTTGAGGCAAGGTCTCTCACCAAACCCAGAGCTTACTGATTTGGCTATAAGCCAGCTTGTCCAGAATCTCCTTTCTCTGCCTCCCATGAACTGGTATTACGGCCAGGCACCGCACCCATCCCCATTCCGCCTTCAACAGATCCTAGCACTCCGAACTCCGGCCTTACATTTCATCCAGTGAGACATGTTCCCACCCTTTCTCTTCTAAGTGACAACCTATAAGCACTATTGCCTTCTTTAATGTATTTCTTATTTTCCTTTATATCGGAAAAGACCAACACAGGTTCTTACACACAAAGACTGGCTGAGAGTTCCAGATTTCGTTTCTTCACTGAACTCATGAGTTCTGGGACTCTTGGTACCTGTGGTTGCTAACCATGTACCTGGATTGCTTCTTCCAGGCTCATTCTAACCTACCCCTATGATATCACAAGGCATGAGACATGTGGCCCGAGTGAATGATCCAGGGGAAAAGTCCTGCCTCACTTCACCTACGGATGGTAGAGATCCTACCACTTTTCTTAGTTCACTTAGCTGCGCTGGTCAAAGGAGCCCCTTAAAGGCAACAAGTATGAGTAATTAAAAAGGAACACTACTCAATATTCAAGTAGGTCAGGGCCAAGAGGGCAAAGGTGAGAGTCGCATGCTGCCCCACTTGTTGGATCCACCCTGAGTTGTGGGGCTAGCGGAAAGTTTATTAAGGTAACTTAAGGTAAGAGGGTCTTGTTATTTTGCAACTGAACCTGGAATTTCTCTCCCCAGAGTTTCAGACTCATTTCCTGTCATGAGGGAAAATGAAATGCACTTAAAAATAAAAGCTGAGGATAATGTGGAGTAACATGAAAAATAGAAGTGAGAGATGTTTAAGAAGAAAGAATAGGTTGAAGATTAGAAATTAAAATAAATATGAGATAAAACATAAAATATTTAAACTAAGACGTGAAGGCCGTAAAAGCAATTATAGAAATTAAAATTAATCCTAGAAATAAAGTTATCAAGCCAATGATTAAGATTTAGAGACTTAGAAAGAAGATATCAATTTTTAGAAGAATATTATAAGAGGCTCAAAGCTAGTGATGTGAAAGATGAAACCATGAAACTGAAGCTACATACAACTGAAAGACATTGTGAGATAAGAGATCTAACATGTAAGAGAAACTGAGTCAATAATAAACAACTGAGTCTTACACTATGCTCAGAGGTTCATATTTGAGAGGAAATCAGAGTCACTAAGAGACCCCACCCAGGAATTTCTGCTACAATTTGGAGCCTAATTTTGTATTTCTAATGACCTTCATCCATGTGGCTTCAACTTGAAAATACTGTAGCTGGGAATGTAAGAAAAACAGGAACTGATTTTGCACAGATATTTAATCTTCACTGGAGGCTAAACAGTCTATGCTCAAGATCCTGGCAGATTTGGTGCCTGGTAAATAATTCTTATATATGTCTTACTTGCCTGTACATTATACATCAGATATACAATATATAATAATATCCATATGTATTTCAATATATCTGTAGACATGTATTCTCTATATATACAGAATACAACACATAGAATATATATCTGTATATTAGATCTAGATTATAATATATGTATATATTGTTCCTTTGTATTAAATGTTAACTTTTTAAATATATTTACTATGATGAATAATGTTGTATCAACTTTTTTAGACCACTTTTCCTAGCTATTTGGGCACACACTATACCAGAGGTCTCTCTGAAGGTATTTTGTAGTTAAGATGAGTAATTGTGTAGATACGTGTTGAGTGAAGATTACTCTGCATACTTTGGATTTGGTTAGTCCTCAAAAGCTGTATATTAAAGGCTTGGTTCTCAGCGGGTGGTCCTTTTAGGAGGTGGTGGAGTGTTAAGAGTGGGAACTTATTGGTTGGAACTGAGTCACTGGTCCATGTCTTGGAAGGATGTGTTCTGGTCCTTGTCCTGTCTCTGTCTTCTCCTCTGTCACCATGATATTCCACCTTGCCTGAGACCCAACACAGTAGAGGCTGCTGGCCATGGCTTGAAGACTCTATGTGTAACATGCAAAATAAAAATTTTAACTCAGGAGATCATTATTGAAAGGATCAAGCAGATGCCATAACAGTCTGCTCAGTCTTCTCCCAGAGATCAGGCCTCAATTTCAGTTTCCTGAGACTTGAACAAGCAGTTTCTGGGAGGGCCATGAACAAAAGACAATTAATCACTGATGCCCCTGCCAGCAGGGATTGGGAGATACGACACACCAAGCCTGGGCCACTGAGCTAGCCCCCACAGTCAGTACATGCTAGGCCAGCCAGCCTCCACAGAAGCTCAATCAAGGGCAAAGCCTGGGACTTGTCCAGACCTGCCCCAAAATGGATAACTGTAACCCCCAACTAACCCTAGCCAATTAAAAGATTGCCACTCACATAAACCAATCCTGAGTCTGTTCCTATGTAGTCTGAAGACCCCAAGACCTCCCTTACTTTACTCCTTATAAATACCCTGCCTCCTTGCTACTCAGGGTCTCTCCTGCTCTGCTGCTGCAGCAGAGGGACAGAAAGGCCCAAGTTAACTTGCAACAGTAAAAAGACTTTTTGCTTTTACATCGGATTTGGTCTCTTGGTGGTCTTTGGGGGACTCTAGGTACAACAGATATAGCAACATGAACTGGACACACTATCCATACTCTCAGGGTCTCAGTCCATCAGTGGGCAGCCTTAAGGAAACAGCCACCTGGAAGAGGGAATTCTCCTCACAGATTGCTTTTAGACTCCAACTGGACCAGTACCTCCTGGGATCCCCAGTCTGCCAGCTAACCCTGCAAATATTTAACTTGCTGGCTGTTCAAATTGTAGGAACCAAATCATAAATGTGTGTGAGCATATGAGCATATGTGTGTAAATATACACATGTGTAAGTATTTTGTTCCAAATTTATTGCATCACTAAGCTTTCTCCAAGATGGAAGAAATTGCCTCAGGAAAAAGTCAAAATGAAATTTTCCCACTTCAACTAAAGGAGGAGAATTTAGCTGAGACCCTGAAAATCTGAGAGCCAAGGGTCACATATAGTCCCCAAGAAACCTCTGTGACGGTCCTTCCCATAACCCAGCTGTGCAGCATGAGCTGATCTGGACCTTTGCAGTTCTGAGACAAAGGAAGTGTCTCAGTGAGTGCAGGCAGGCAAAGCAAAGGTATCGACTCTTACATCCAAACCTTCCCAGGAGAACATCAGCTTAGATCTATGTGGATACAGAGGCTCAATGACATCATCACCCCCAGCTCTGAAATTCTAATAAATCTAAACATACACAACATACACAGCCCTTTATCACTGTCATTGCTACTAGAGCTTCTCCTTGTGAGTGACAACCACCCTTGCAGAGTCAAGGGCAATGTTTGGTGCTGGCTAGCTTTAGCTGTCTACTTTGGCACCATCTAAACTCACTTGGACAGAGAGTCTTAATGAGGAATTATCTATGTCAAGTTGACCTGTGGGAATGTCTGTGGGAGATTGTCTTGATTGTTAATTGATATAAAGACACAGTTCCTTATGGGAAGCACTGTCCACCAGCCAGGAGAGGAGGAAGCCAGCTTAGAGCTGGCTGTCTACTATGGGGTGTTGATTTGATATTTTAAGTTCCAGCCCTGGCCTTCTCCACAGTCATGGCCTGAAACCTGTAACCAAAAGCACTCTTTCTTCCCTAAGTTGCTTTTTGTAGGATATTTTGTCACAGCATCAAATGAAAGTGGGACACCTGGACTGGGTCATATCTGGTCAAACAGTATGCCATAATAAAGCAAAGCTGTCAACTACAACCTAACTTTAGTGCCTTCTATTGCCTTCCAAACCACAAAAATAAGAAGAGGATACATCTTTAATGAAAAAAATAATTGGGATGTTTTTACTTGAAGTAGGGGGAAGGCTGTCTGGCGGACAAACACCAATAATTAAAATTTTTAAACAATGTAATAGGCAGTTACTGATATATAAACAGATTTCTCTTTCGAGTCAGAGAACCTGATCCTGGCTAATGTGGTTAACTACAATATATCTGGATACAAACAAAACGTCCCGTGTGGAGCCAAATATCCAGAAACAGATGCTCCAACTTGAGTGAGCTGTTAGCCTTCAGCACACAGCCCCATTGTCCTAGAAAGCCAGAAGCTAGGAAGTGTGGATATTAAAAACTGACTCTGTGTCAATCAAGTAAGTAAATAGGAAATGGGGCCTTTAGTAGAAAATAAGAACAACTAGCATTTCCTCCATTTGCAAAGAGTGGGAGAAAAAAGTGAACAGAGACTGAAAGAGGGGGTGGTGTGAAGATGGGGTGACTGTAAGGAGCGGTGTGGAGATAGGGTGACTGTAAGGGGCAGTGTGAAGATGGGGTGACTGTAAGGGGCAGTGTGAAGATGGGGTGACTGGGAGGAGGCAGTGTGAAGATGGGGGGACTGTAAGGGGCAGTGTGGAGATGGGGGGACTGGGAGGAGGCAGTGTGAAGATGGGGTGGACTGGGGAGGAGGCAGTGTGAAGATGGGGTGACTGTAAGGGACAGTGTGAAGATGGGGGGACTGTAAGGGGCAGTGTGGAGATGGGGGGACTGGGAGGAGGCAGTGTGAAGATGAGGTGACTGGGGAGGAGGCAGTGTGAAGATGGGGTGACTGGGAGGAGGCACTGTGGAGATGGGGGGACTGGGAGGAAGCAGTGTGAAGATGGGGTGACTGTAAGGGACAGTGTGAAGATGGGGTGACTTTGGGATGGAGCAGTGTGAAAATGGGGTGACTATAAGGGGTCAATGTGAAGATGGGGTGATGAGTGGGGATGAGCATGGCTGAAAACTGCTATTTTCAAATTCTGAACGTCACGTTCTCCCAGAAGCTTCCATTTGTATTTTTTTTCTGCAACTTGTTCACTTTAATGCATTTTCCGTCTCCATCTGGTAAAGGCTTATTCACAACAGAGCTGTTTATTTTGTCAGGCGAGGTCAAAACAAACCAGGCTTAATGGTGCACATGTTCATATTTCTATTGCAGATAATTTGTGTCCCTAGAGTGTTACCTTACACTAAAAGGAAAACTGTCAGTTCCAACTGCCTTCCTCATGCCAGAAGTCAAATTTCCATTTGCCACGTCTCCACTTGTATTTCTAAACTTCTCTGCGATTGTTTAACTCCTTGGTGGGAGGCTGCAGCAGGTAATGGGCTGCTTTCTTTCCACTCCCTGTAAATTTAATTGTATCATGGTTAGAACACTTAAAGGAAATCTACCACTCGACAGCGTTTTTATTAATTGTGTGTATATATGTGTGCTCATGTGTGGGTTCACATATGTGTGTGCTGGAGTTCACTTGCATGTGTATACATGTGTGTACAGAGCCTAGGGAACAACCGCTGGGTTCCTTGGCCACTGATCACCATTTCTTTGCGGACACAACCTATCACTGACATAGAACTCCCCCAGAAGCCAGGCTGGCTGGCCAGTGAGCCCCAGGGGACCCACCTTTTCCACCTCCCTAGGGTTGAGATTGCAAACACATGCCATCTTGCTTGTCTCTTTTGCATGAGTTCTAGGCAATGAACTCAAGGCCTGGTACCTGTAGGGCTGATGTCTCCCTAGTCACTACCCAGAGTTTTAATTCAGAAGTACATTATTGATGGCCATTGCTGCACTGTGTTTGGTGGTCTCCAAAACTTGTTCATCTTGTTTAACTTAAAACTTTATCCTCATCATTCAGTATCTTCCCATTTCTTACTTGTACTGGACCTTGGTGGCAGCATGCTCCTCTCTGACTATAAATCCATAGCTACTATATGTGAAGTCACATACATCTGTGGCCAGTTCATTTCACCACAGTTACTTAACATTGCTGTATGTTGTGCTATGCTGCAGCATCTCCTTCCTGTTTAAGGCTGAACAGTATTCTACTGAATGTGCATGCATACCACCTTTGTACACTCATCTGTCAGTACAGTTTAGTTTTATCCCCATATTTTGGTTAAATACTCGATTTCTGAAGTCATGATTTTCCTGAGAAATGCTTTGCCGAATTCTTTTTATCTCAGTACACTGACCATGAGGATTTCCTCTTTCTCTATCCCCACTTCCTCTCTTTCTCTGTTTCTGTCGCTCTGTCTCTCAAGCTGTTGACTGGGAAGCCATCATGAGCCACCAAGTTACATTATATTAACAAGCACAGTGGCAGCTGCAGAAATTTCTGTTCAATTCTCCATGTTGGATGCACTTCAAATTATACCAGAACACTGGTCTTCTCCAAAGACACCCGTGTAAGTCTTCTGAATTCTCCCTCATTCCACACATTGCATGTGACTCCCTCCGTCCATGCTGTAATTACAAACCGCAGCGCTGCTCGTGGCTAACAAATGTGAGACACTAACAGGAAGCCGGGAACTCGTGTGAGGTGACAGCGCCAGGAAATTGATTGTGCTCAAGCCCCGATGCAAAGCTGCACACACACATCACAGCAAAGGAAATTTAATTTTGTTTCTCAACATCTTTCATTATGAAAGGCTCTGAACAGTAGATTATAACAGAAAAAAACATATCAGGCAGTGCGTTCATCTGTTGCTCAGATGCACGCGTCTTAACAGGTTGCAAAGTTCGCCTCCATCTTTTTAAAATAATAGTTCAGCTAGAATTCCAGCATGTGTGGGGGAGGACCTCATTATCTTAGGAGCTCTTGGCTGCTGATGGCTGCTGAGGAAGGGAGCTTTTTTCAGGGATGTGGTTCCCGGTAGGCTGTCAATGGTCCAGTGGACGGCCCCACACCATGCACATACAGGGGCATTAATCACACTTAATTGTTATTATGTTTAACATACTGACAAGTTCAATTCCCCTACAGCTTTATTAACTGAATTACTTACAACCTAGGAAAATGTCAAGTCTTTCAAAGAGTAGGTGTAGCGTTTATGCACATTTGTGAGGTCTGAGGAAGAAAGGCTGGTGGCTTCTCTTGGCATCCTCTGATTGGCTCTCTCCACAGTTTTTGGTTCAGGCTTGTCATTTGCATGAAATTCACTTGTGTTTCCTTGTCTGCCTTTCTGATGATCAATTTGTTCAACTAATCAGCCTGTTGAAGCTCAATAGCAAATATCTCATTGAAAAGGCTTGTTGGAGAAAACACTGAGTATGATTGTACCCAGACCTCATGTGCATTTGAAGACTGGCTCCATTCAAAATATTCACGAGGGCTGGAGATAGTGGGGGAAGTTTGATGCCAGAATCAATATAAAAAGCCAGGAATAGAAGTGTGTTTGTGCTTATAATAATCCCAGCACTAGGGAGTCTGCACCAGGAAGAGCCCTGGACCTCACTGGCCAGCCAGCCTAGCCACCTAGCCAATTCAGACAGCCTAGGTCCAAGTGAGAGACCCTGTCTCAAAAAAACAAGGGGAAAGGTGGCTGAGAACAGCCCCCAAGAAAACTGGTCAACACACACACACACACACACACACACACACACACACACACACGCATGCATACGCACAAATAAAAGTATTTGTAATAACTAGAAATACATACTATAAAATATTGTGAGGATAAAACTTGTAACTTAAAATTCAATTAATAAACAGCTTTCAATATGCACTGTTAAATGATGATTGACATACTTTGTGCTAAAATTTTATCTCCCAACACCATCTGAAGGAGGAGGAACTGTTATTTTGTAGTTTAATGATCAGTTCACTGTGAGATACAACAGTGAGCAGTCTACTGTCTCAGACATTACATTTATGGTAAAGATCTAATGTGACTCTGGGTCTCTAAAGCTGTAGCAGCTTTCCTAGCTGACCTGGGAGATACTGGTATCAATAATGAACTCCAAGGCAGTCGTGGTGGCTCATTTTTTTTTTTAATTCCAGAACTTGGGATGCAGAACCAGGATGATCATGAGTTTAAAGGGATCTAGGCCACATTGTGAGAGCCTTTCTTGTAAAAACACAAAAACAAACACACAAAACCAACAAAAGTAGCAAAGCCAACTGCAAACCATACACACAGAGAGTTGTGATTCAATTACACCTCCAGAGAGATAACCACATCCACACTGCAGGCATTTATACCTAGCCTGATCATGACCTGATCACAGATTGCCACTGGTCACATGGTCTTTGCATCATACACAATGTAGCAAATGTTGAACTTGGTTTTTCTACTATTATTTTTAATTGTAGTTCCCTTTCCCCGTCTAATTCATGTACATATAATTTTCTGATTAATTAAGAAATTTATAATGCCACAATTTAATTACAGTCTATTAACATGAGTCTCTTCAAATAATAAAAATTGTTAAAAATATCAATTTCTTCAGTTTGGTGATTTAAATTTGGAATTAAGTTTTAGAGCTTGCAAAACAAAGATTACAGTAAAAATGAGTACCTATAAAGTGGAAGTGATGGAAATATAATGGATCTGATAAAGAGAGATAGAGCATTATATGAAGAAATTAGTCTTTGAGCACATCAAATATGAAAGGATTGAAAAGAATCGTAAAACTTCTTTCTTACATATCCCTTTTCATGAGGGAAAATGAAAATTTGAAGAGATGGAATGATAAGATCTTAGTGGCCAATGCAATTTCATTATTCTTTACATAAATCATACTGAGTCTTATTAATGATAGCTCACTAAATACTTAAGGTGATGGCATGCTGTATTTCGTGTCACCCCTCTGCTCTCATTGTACTATAACTTTATGTCTTATTGCCCGTGGATATTAGATCATGTGACATATTCTGTCACCTAGAAGATCTTTATAAAGAGGGAATACACATCCATGGGTGTGGGAACAAATGGCCTCTGGTTTATTCAAATTGATTATTTATGACTCACAGAGGCTTTCAGAGGCTGCACTTTCAATCTGGACACGTGACTTTTGCTCGAATTCCAGTGAACAAAAAAAGTCCTGTGTGTAGCATCTCCATGACACAGGACAACAACAGGATATCCAGGGGGATCCCAACTAGGGCCCTGTATCCACAGAGTAGCAAAAGCCAGAGGCCTTGAGCCAGACCAGCCATCCTTTGCAAGGAACACTTACAAGTAGAGATGTATGGACGAAGGCATATACTGTGTGACTCACTGGGCCACACTACAGCTTCCACGCTGAGATTCTTTTTTTCTTTTCTGTTTGTTTGTTTGTTTGTTTGTTTTGGTTTTGGTTTGTCTTTTGGCTATACTTTTACATTTTGTTTTGTTTTTGGTGAGGAGCTCACAAGGGCAGAGGGTGGGGAGATGAGTAGGATCAGGATGCATGATGTGGAATCCACAAAGAATCAATAATATATATATATATAAAAGAGCCCTGTGTGCAAGCTCAGTAAGGAGTAACAGAGAACTTGGAAACTAACCTAGCCTAACACTATCTGCTATTGATCAATGTTGTCAAAAATGGACACATACCTACTCAAATCACTCTATATCTCCCAGTAGAACAGCAGGTTTCCAGGACCCACAAAATAGCTTAGATCACATGCATCTTGTATAGATGTCATAGTTTGCTTTAGCTATCAACTTGGTACAAACATAGAGTCGCCTGAGAAGAAGGAATCTGAAATAACGAATTGTCTAGATCAGAATTGCCTGTGACCATGTCTGCAAGGTACTTTCTTAACTGCTAATTGATGGAGGAGGGCTCAGCCCACTTTGGGTAATACCACCATCCCTAAGCAGATGGACCTGATCTGTATACTAGGCACTGTACACAACTTGGCAACCCAGGGGAAGCAAGCCAGCAAGCAGAGTTCCTCTTTCAACTCTACTTGAGTCCCTGCCTTGGCTTCCCTGGATGATGGGTTGTAACCTTTAAAATGAACTAAACCTGTCCTCCCTAAGTTGATGTTACTCATGGACTTTATCACAGCATCAAGAAGAAAAGAGGAACAATAGACAAAGTATTTAATCTCTCAGAGTTCTCAGATCCTCACCTATACAGCATAAATAATATAATATGAATTATAACTTTGTAGGCTGCTAGAAAGGTCCATAAACTGAAATGCATATTAGTTCTGTGGCTATCCTCAGGACTTGGTTTGTTTTTGCTGTATTTATCACTAAAGTCTGTTACAAAAAAAAATGATAAACAAGATGGAGAGTTGAAAAGCCAGAAATGTGTAAGTTACTCCTCTTTTGCTGTCATAAAATATCATGACAACAGCAATTCAGAAGTGAAATGAATTTAGTTTTGAATTTTGATGGCAGAGAGAGTCCACCACAGTGGGGAAGCCATGGCCACCCGAACAGGAAGCTGGGTGGCCACATTATCATCCACACTGAGGAAGCCGAGAGTGAGAGAGGAGGATAGGGTAGAGCTATAAATGCTCAAAGCCCACCTTCAGTTACTCTCTTTCTCTAGCAAGGCTCCACTGCCTAAAGATTCAATAACCTCCCCAAATAGTTCCACCAACTGGGGACCAAGTGTTTAAACATGTGAGCCTATGGAGAACATTTCTCATTCAAACCACCACACAAGGGTGTATTTTGATGCTCTCCTATGGAGTTGCATGGAACACTGTTATTCTTAAGCAATGAACTGCAGCCACACATGTGAAGTATTTTCAACCAGAGGAAGTTGTTAAAGCCTATAAGTCTAGGATTTGTCTTGGAGTCTGCGATTAGGCACATGGCATCCTCATGACTGACTACTTACAGCATAAACAATATTGGTTACACAAACTAGATCCATTGTCACAGTGTGTTGCAAGATTCAAACATCAAGACATTCTCAATGTTTTGGAGATTCTACTGAATCCTGCCCTCAAAAGCCAGTGCCCCACTCATCCTTACCCATAACCATCTTAATTGACAATTTGTCACCATGGTCTCCTTAAGTGTAGACTTGAAATCCATGTCACTAAGTCCAGAGAAAGTGGATAGCAGTAGAAGTCCTGTGTGTGATCAAAATGTTTCAAGGGAATATGAACTGCAGAGCATGGGCTCCTGCTAGCATGCCTGCAAATCCTCTGATCAGATCTTGGTCAACCATCTTGGATTGTGAACTAGAAAATCAGGGCTGAGAGCAAACGCCACAGGATGGAAATAGTCTTAGTGTCTGACAAGGACACACAACGTATCAGTGTGTTTTACAGGACAGAAATAAATATATATCCTGTTTATGCCTCTCGTGTGTGTGTGTGTGTGTGTGTGTGTGTGTGTGTGTGTGTGTGTTGCTGTTGCTGCTTCTGCTGCTTCTAAGGACAGTATCTTCCACCTTGAGCAGATGAATGAATTTCTATTTATACAGAGTCCAAATGGTATTTGTAAGTGGATGAACTACCTTCCTAGTTCCCCGTCTTAACGTGATATGCTTAGTGGCAGAATATAGACCTGAAGCCTCCACATAAACCTTAGACTCCCAGTGAGAAAATAAGGAGAGAGCGCTGTGGAATCCCAGTGTTAGCCAATAGTTTGCTTGGGGTAGAAATGCAGACAGTGGTATTCTTTCTACAATGTTGCTTTATGGGGCTCTGTTAGGAGCCTCTTTATTCACTCCCCATGCCCGCATATTTCTTAAATATGGAAATTGCAAGTTCCACTAAGTTCAAATTGTTTCTGCTTCTGTGACCCTGTCTTCCTAGTCCACCTCACCTTCTCCACAATGAAAGAGATCCAAACCAAAATGAGCACATCTACCCAGGAAGCCACCCATTTCTGCGACAGAAAGTGGGGTAGTCCCCTTTCAACCAAAGGGAAGCAAGAAGCTATGAGTGTCTGCATCCTTGTTCCTTGGCTGTCACACCCTGCTACCCTTGGGGTACAAGTACCTTTGGAAGCTACAGGAGGAACAGGACCATTGAATATATTTGTGAAGACAGCAGACTTGCAAATGACTTAGCTTGTCAGTTTTTTGAGAACGAGGAATCTGTTTAAGTACACATGTCAATGAGTATAAATGAGTGTTTATTTCCTTATCTTACAAGAAACACCAACTTCTGATGGAATTACACTATCATTTCCACAATATTCCTCACTGCCATTTAAAAGTCCCCATGACTTTTAACAACTGAATAGTGAGTGGCTATAGGTTAAAATATGAGGGGTGTCTATTAGTATTTCTTTCCTCAGATGGGTTCAGCCCTTCTCTCTCTCAATTTTCTGTTCAAATGTTCCTATTCTCAATGAGGTCTCCACTGCCCATTTCATTTAAAATTATAGCTCCTATCTTCAGATTCATTTTCTGACTTATAATACATATGGCCCTATGTAATACAAATGTATCCATTTATGGATTGTTCTTGGTCCCATCTTTTTCTCTCCACATTAATATAACATTTATGTGATAAGAGTTTTCTTAAATTTCTATAATCCCTGGGACAGAGTTTCACACATGATAGGAACTCAATACTTACTATTTTTAATGGTGAGAACAAAAATGTTTCCTAATTTTGTTTTTCTAAACCATTTGCAGAAAAATGCTCAGCAGACCCAGGATATCTCATCCCCATTGACTGCAGAGTCATCTAGCTTTTTATTTACTAATATTATTTATTAGTAGTGTAAGTGATGCAGGGAGACAGAGTGAGAGTGAGAAAGAGAGAAAGGAGAGAGAGAGAGGACATGCTCATTCCTCAGCACATGTGTGGAGGTTAGAGGACAACTTTGGGGGTCTGTTTTCTCCTTCTACTGTGTTGAGATGGGGTCTCTCTTACAGTTTATCCCTTTTACATAGTTCAGGCAAGGTGGCCTGGGTACTGCCAGGTGATTCATTGTCACTGTCTCCCATGTCACCGTAAGAGGGCTAGGCCTGTGAATGTGTGCCAGTATATCTGTCCTTCTGTGTGGCTTCAGGACTTGGACTCAGGTCATCAGACTTGGGTAGTAAAGTGTTTTTTACCCACTGAACCATCTCACTGGCCCTGATTTAATATTTTTGAAAATTACAAAACAGTCTGTGATATTGAGTGCTTGAGTCTTTTAAAAAACTGCTCAAGAGACACACAGCAATGCCCCAAATGGACATTTCAGATGAAAGTCAGCCTCCCACCCATGGATTCAGATAGCACAATTTCAATGATCCATGTGGGGCCTCTGTAATCACATGAGCCTCACAAGGCACAACAAGAGGACAGTCACACAAGGTTGAACAGAGAAGAGGTGGGGAGGAAGAGCACTCCAGATGACAAGAAGCCATGTGGCTTTGACTTTGCACACAGAAACAGTGAATGATGGGCCAGGTAATGCAGCAGCCTCTGGAATCCTAGAACAGCTCCTGGCTGAGCCAGTGAGGAAATGGAAGGAAGCCCTCAGTGCTACACATGCTTCAGGCTGAATTTGTCCAGTAACTGAACAGAATTGGAATCAATGATTCCCTGGATCCCAAAGACAAAACCACATCCCTCTGCTGTGGGATGTTCTGTATGGCAAATGTGTTGCTGATTGGTCAATAAATAAAACACTGATTGGTCATTGGCTAGGCAGGAAGTGTAGGCGGGACAAGGAGAAGAATAAAGCTGGGAAGTGGAAGGCTGAGTCAGAGAGACACTGCCAGCCGCCAGGATGAGAAACAGCATGTGAAGATGCTGGTAAGCCACGAGCCACGTGGCAAGGTATAGATTTATAGAAATGGATTAATTTAAGCTATAAGAACAGTTAGCAAGAAGCCTGCCACGGCCATACAGTTTGAAAGCAACATAAGTCTCTGTGTTTACTTGGTCGGGTCTGAGGGGCTGTGGGGCTGGCAGGTGACAGAGATTTGTCCTGACTATGGGCCAGGCAGGAAAATTCTAGCTACAAATGGCATCCAACGTGGTGGCAAGAGTTTCCACGTAAAAACTGAGAAAAAAGATTCTAAAACGGAGCTAAAAACAGTTCCTAATTGTCTCTCTCAAATGAGCGGCAGCTGCCGGTTTGAGCTACTGGCAGGTTCCTGGCGTGCATGCTCAACCTGCAGTATGGCAGGAATGAGACCTCTGCAAGTGGCACATTAAGCTGTGTGGTGGATTTAGCCTTTGCTAGTACAAAACAAAAAAAAGAGGTTTCTGGGCTACACAGTGCTTGGCTAAAAGCATAGACCCGTGATAGCTCCCAGAGCTGGTGGAAAACATAACACCACCATGTTGGGAAGCTGAGGTGGGCGGAGCCAGCAGCCACAGCTGCTACAGCTTAAAGCAATAGATTCACAATAAGACAGATTCAGATGTAATAGTTTAAAATGTGTGTAAAATATACTTAGGCTTGAAAGAGACAAAAAAGGTGATATATACAGTTATATAAACAAATACATAGTTTTAAAAAATAAAGTCTTTAAAGAGATAGTAAAATTAATATATAGAAAATAAGCCACGTAAAGATGAATATTACACAGAGAATCTGGATTGTGTTGTCTTTGGGATTCTTAACTGCAGAGAGATATTTGATTGTAAAGGAAGTTGAGTTAAACCAATATGCATATTTTAAAGATATCTTTACTTCAAAATTTGGATATAAGTGTAGCTAGAGTTTTCCTGCCTGGCCCACAGTCAGGGCAAATCTCTCTCACCTGCCAGTCCCACAGCCACTCAGACCCGACCAAGTAAACACAGAGACTTATATTGCTTTCAAACTGTATGGCCATGGCAGGCTTCTTGCTAACTGTTCTTACAGCCTAAAATAATCCATTTCCATTAATTTATACCTTGCCACATGGCTTGTGGCTTACCGGCATCTTCACATGCTGTTTCTCATCGTGGTGGCTGGCAGTGTCTCTCTGACTCAGCCTTCCACTTCCCAGCTTTATTCTCCTCCTTGTCCCGCCTACACTTCCTGCCTAGCCAATGGCCAATCAGTGTTTTATTTATCGACTAATTAGCAACACATTTGCCATACAGAACTTCCAACAGCATATAAGGATATGTTGCTTTGGAAAAGAGTCTCTTTTGTTTCCACAGAAAGCCAGAGGCTATGGATTTGTTCCAGATTAAGATACATCAAGTTTGACCAGCCACGACCCCCTGAAAGGTCTCAGATGACACCATGGCCCAGATGATCCAACATCCAGAATGGTTTGAAGGCAACTGGCTCAGACAATACAGCCTCATGGACTACTCCATAATCCTAAAATTTTCTTTGTGTCCCCATAAGATACAGCGCCCCCCTCCAGCAGGAAGTAGTAAGAGAAGCTACGCCCAAATTCCCAAATTATATGTAATTTTACTTTGTTAAGGTTAAAACCTTCCTTTTTGAAAAAAAAAAAAAAAAAAGAAGAAGTGCTGTGGGATGTTCTGTATGGCAAATGTGTTGCTAATTAGTCGATAAATAAAACACTGATTGGCCATTGGCTAGGCAGGAAGTGTAGGAGTGTAGGTGGGACAAGAAGGAAAATAAAGCTGGGAAGTGGAAGGCTGAGTCAGAGAGACACTGCCAGCCGCCAGGATGAGAAACAGCATGTGAAGATGCTGGTAAGCCACGAGCTACTTGGCAAGATATAGATTAATAGAAATGGATTAATTTAAGCTATAAGAACAGTTAGCAAGAAGCCTGCCACGGCCATACAGTTTGTAACCAATATAAATCTCTGTGTTTACTTGGTCGGGTTTGAGCGGCTGTGGGACTGGTAGGTGAGAGAGATTTGCCCTGACTGTGGGCCAGGCAGGAAAATTCTAGCTTCAAATGGCGTCCAACGTGGTGGCAAGAGTTTCCACGTAAAAACTGAGAAAAAAGATTCTAAAACGGAGCTAAAAACAGTTCCTAATTGTCTCTCTCAAATGAGCGGCAGCTGCCGGTTTGAGCTACTGGCAGGTTCCTGGCGTGCGTGCTCAACCTGCAGTATGGCGGGAATGAGACCTCTGCAAGTGGCACATTAAGCTGTGTGGTGCATTTAGCCTTTGCTAGTACAAAACAAAAAAAAGAGGTTTCTGGGCTACGCGGTGCTTGGCTAAAAGCATAGACCCGTGATAGCTCCCAGAGCTGGTGGAAAACATAACACCACCATGTTGGGAAGCTGAGGTGGGCAGAGCCAGTAGCCACAGTTGCTGCAGTTTAAAGCAGTAGATTCACAAATAAGACAGATTCAGATGTAATAGTTTACAATGTGTGTAAAACATACGTAGGCTTGAAAGAGATAAAGAAGGTGATATATACAGTTACAGAAACAAATAGTTTAAAAAAATAAAGTCTTTAAAGAGACAGTAAAATTAATATAAAAAATAAGCCACGTGAAGATGAATATCACACAGAGAATCTGGATTGTGTTGTCCTTGGGATTTTTAACTGCAGAAAAACATTTGATTGTAAAAGCTGTTGAGTTAATCCAATATATATATTTTAAAGATACCTTGACCTCAAAATTTGGATATAAGGATATGTTGCTTTGGAAAAGAGTCTCTTTTGTTTCCACAGAAAGCCAGAGGCTATGGATTTGTTCCAGATTAAGATACATCAGGTTTGACCAGCCACGACCCCCTGAAAGGTCTCAGATGACACCATGGCCCAGATGATCCAACATCCAGAATGGTTTGAAGGCAACTGGCTCAGACAATACAGCCTCATGGACTACTCCATAATCCTAAAATTTTCTTTGTGTCCCCATAAGATACAGCGCCCCCCTCCAGCAGGAAGTAGTAAGAGAAGCTACGCCCAAATTCCCAAATTATATGTAATTTTACTTTGTTAAGGTTAAAACCTTCCTTTTTGAAAAAAAAATAAAAGAAAGAAGAAGTGCTGTGGGATGTCCTGTATGGCAAATGTGTTGCTGATTAGTCAATAAATAAAACACTGATTGGCCATTGGCTAGGCAGGAAGTGTAGGCGGGACAAGGAGAAGAATAAAGCTGGGAAGTGGAAGGTTGAGTCAGAGAGACACTGCCAGCTGCCACGATGAGAAACAGTCTGTGAAGATGCTGGTAAGCCACGAGCCACGTGGCAAGGTATAGATTTATAGAAATGGATTAATTTAAGCTATAAGAACAGTTAGCAAGAAGCCTGCCACGCCATACAGTTTGAAAGCAACATAAGTCTCTGTGTTTACTTGGTCGGGTCTGAGAGGCTGTGGGACTGGCAGGTGAGAGAGATTTGTCCTGACTGTGGGCCAGGCAGGAAAACTCTAGCTACATCTCTCTATACATCTTGACCACGACCTTGGGAAAGTAGCTGAAAGAAATATCTGAGGCAGAGATATGTCCTACAGACTGATGCTAATACCATGCTTTTCTTCTCTAACAGAACCTTTGGATTCATGTTGGACATTTTTACTTTATCACCATGTCATTGTGCCATCCTTTCCTGGACAATTTCAAACAGCAACATCATCAGAGGACCATAGGAATAAACTATAAACTACTCAAGTGTGTATGTTACCTAATGCAATTTTATGTTCTCTTTGAGCTTTTGCCCCTTTGTTATGAGGAGGAAATTTCAGAATCAAATAAGGCAGATGGCTTCATGTACTATCAGTGGATATTCAAAATAGGACAGTCTCTCCATTGGCTCATTTGCCATTAGGAGCATGTGATGGTTAAATTTATCAACATGACACAACCTAGAATCATCTAGTAGTAGTCTCAGTGAGGGATTGTTTTAAACCAGGTTAGACTGTGACCATATCTGTGGGGGATCACCTTAATTAATTGATGTAGGAAGAGCCAGCCCATTGTGGGTAGTACCATTCCCTATGTAGGTAAACACAAACAAGCATGCATGCATCATTTTCTCTCTGCTCCTAATTGTGCACGTGATATGACTAACTGTTTGAAGTTCTTGCCTTGACTTTCCCACACTGAGGAACTCAGCATAGCACCAGGGCTGAAAACGATTTCCTGTCCCAAGATGCTTTTTGTCAGGACATTTTATCACAGCAACAAAAATAAAACCAGGTCAACATTAGAAATTAATTCCCAAGCTCCCTCTGATCCAACTATTTTATGGTCATGAATGTCTCATGAAAAAAACTATGGCAGTGGCCAAAGACACACATATAGACATTTCTAATGCTTTAGTATTTAAAGTCTAACAAAACCTGCCAATTATTTAACATTCGGTTGAAATAATCATTTAATATGATGTGCTGATGAGAATGAAGTCACTAATATGTAAATTAAACATGAAGCAGCTGTGTTATGCAAAAGCTAATCTAATGCAGTACACATTATATATGTGGTTGGTAAGTTGACTTCTTTCTCTTTGTGTCTCTGCCTCTGTATGTCCCTAGGGGTACTCATACAGATATACTGATGGATAGATGCTAGATGGATAATTCTGATCCATAAAAGCAATTCTGGAGCCGGGCGGTGGTGGCGCACGCCTTTAATCCCAGCACTCGGGAGGCAGAGCCAGGCGGATCTCTGTGAGTTCGAGGCCAGCCTGGGCTACCAAGTGAGTTCCAGGAGAGGCGCAAAGCTACACAGAGAAACCCTGTCTCGAAAAACCAAAAAAAAAAAAAAAGCAATTCTGCTCTTTAAAAAATTACTTTTTACTTTTTAGTTTTATATATATATATATGTGTGTGTGTGTGTGTGTGTGTGTGTGTGTGTGTGTGTGTGTATCTGTGTGTAGGTGTGTGCATGTGAGTGCAGGTGCCTATATAGGCCAGAAGAGGGCACCAAATCCCCTACAGCCAAGTATACAGGCAGTGTGAGCTTGGGTTCTGGAAATGTAACTCCAGTCCTCTGCAAGAGTGATACACACTCTTAACCACCTTGCCATTTCTCTGGACCCAGGTTTTTGTTTGAGAGAAAGAAACAATAAATAATAAAGTGTTAGGTCAAAAAAATAAAAGAGAAAATTTGTAGTTTGGTAGTGTTGTCTCCTAAAGATTTATAAATTTCTTTCAAAAAAAGTTGAAATGTAGTATTTGCTTAGCAGGCAGGATACAGATATCTTGTGCCTGTATGGCATTCCATAGAGGGATAATCATATAGTCACAAGATGGCTGCCCCCAGACCTGCCATCATCAGCCCCAGTGCTATGCTGAGTTCCTCAGTGTGGGAAAGTCAAGACAGAGCTGCTTTTAAAGGGCACAATGACAAGAAAGCACTTAAGAGTAACACTGGCAATAAAAACACTCACTATCCAATGATGGAGGGGCTCTACCTTTATCTGAGCTAAGCCAGCCAATGTTTTGTTTCAAGAAATAAAGGCTAAAATCTAGTTTGGGTGCTTGGCTTTGTATCCAGTGTAAACCTGTCATAACCAATAGGGGTCCAGTAAAAAATGACTTGTGACAAGTGTCTTATCTCAAACCTGCAGTAGTGGCTTCACACGCCACTTAAAGTTCATTTCATTTTCTTCATCAAATCTACCCAGCTGCTTTGTCTTTCATGTCCCCCTTCTGCACATCTTCATCTCTTACCCTTTCTCCTTCTTTTGCCAATCACGTGAGCATCTGCATCTGAAACTCTTATTGGAAAAGGAAATTTCTCCCAGCTGTCATGTACTGGAGACAGCTTGGCAGTCGCTTGGAGATCAACAGATGAATTGTCCACACAACTCATATGAATTCCTCCTGTAGCATGCCTGCCTGGGAACCCAGAGAGACTGACATGTTCAGACCAGCCCATTCTGCCAAGACCCTCTAATAGCTTTGATTTAATGCCAGGCTTGGTATGTATATTATGTCCCACGTGTAGTTTCCTTAGCTCTAAAACCTTTCACATTGAAGTGCGGGTGACATTTCTTTTGACAAGGTGTGACAGGTCGTCATTGCTACACACATCTGTGCATCACTCACAGAGTCTCTGAGAAACATGGGTGGAATATAGCTAGTATGGATCACAGGTCCCCTCTTGTATCTCAGATTTCCTCTACCTTGTCATTACTTTTAACACCAAGCACTTAAGAAGCCAGATCTCCCTCTGCCCAGACTGCTGTATCTGCTTTAATGCACAAATGGTTGGCACACCTTGTGGGATTCCACGATGCTCTCAAGCCAGTAGGGTACTGATAGTGAGACTCTTAACTGGTGAGGCTGCACATTTCATCTAGTGGTACAAAGACAATACTCAACACCGGGTAATAATTGCTGGATCTCTGTTGAGCCCTGTCTTTACTTGCTGTCTTCAGCTCCTATCTACTGTGGTACAACAGATGAGTTCTGAGCTACTCCCACTGCCTGAGACTTCCCACCAGAGGTCAGTAAAGAGAGACTCAGGTTCCAATAACCTGAATCTTCCCTCCAAAAGGATGCATCAATCCCAGTACCTATTGAAGAAACCAAGACTGATGCCCTCCAAGTCTGGCTGTTCTTCCCTGTGTTGCACATTCATCCCTGAGTGATATGGAGATGTCCAGGCTAGGTATGGATAGAATGGATGAGCTTGAGACAGTGACATGTATGTGTCATCTAGCACTATGAGTAGACAGTGCCTCCTTTAAATTCTCTAGGACCTCACATTTCAGCTTCCATAGTTTTATTTTTGGTGATTTGGCTTTTGTCAGACAAGTTCTCATGTAGCCAAGACTAGCCTTGAACTCATTATAAAGCTATGGATGACCTTTGAATTCTATCTCTGCTCTCTAAAGTGCTAGGATTATAGTCATACCAAACCATACCCATTTTATGGAGCTCTGGGTTTGGCTTTGTGCAGGCCAAGCAAGAACTCTACCAACTGAGCTACAACCCCAGACCCCAGTTTGATTGTTAACTCCCAAGAACATTTGTATGACAACTCTAGAAGTTTCTCTGGTCATCAGATTCCACTCAACGTCTCCAGATAAAAATAGGGTGCCCAGTGAAAACCAAATTACATAAAAGCAAAAGGGGGCATGTTATTTTTCTTATAAATAAATTCCAAATATTTAATAAAATATCTAGACAAACAATGTTTATCTGAGATTCAAACTGACTAGTCTGAAGCGTTGACTCTTAACTCTTCAGGCTGTTCTCATGAATGGTCTGGTGATATGTAGATATTTCTCACTATTTGGCAGAAACCCTCTAATAATTTGCTGTATGAACACTGCAGCTAACTCACCTCCTTGAATGAGAAAGGCACTTGTTCATCCTGGCCCCAGTGTTCCCAAAGACACCTGTGTTGGATGACCCCTTCCTGTGTCATGGTTTTGTCCCTCTGCTCTCAGTGTTTCTGGAACCACTTCTTACTGAGGCATCATCCCTTCATCTCTTGCATTCATTTTTTGTGAGGTTTCCCATGCTAGGAAACCCAGCAGCCTGGCTTCAGACTTACGTTCTTCTTACTTCTACCTCCCGACTGTTGACATGTAGTGCCATGCCTAGCTATACTACATGTTGTACTTTTCTGTTTCAGTCTCATGATGTTAGATGGTGCCAATCAAATAATTTGCCATTCATGCTGTTCACCTTTCCAGGCACAAGAGAAAAATGGGGCACATGTGCAGTAAAATGCATTGGCCCTTTATTTGGTCTTAACAATCACATTAGTTCACGTTCATTTATTGGCACAAGCTCCTGAGAGGATCAACTATAAAATAAAAGGTTTAGTTTGACTTGCAGTTTTAGACATGTATTCATGTATGATGTATGTGCATACATATGTGCCCTTGTATGCATGCGGTGGTTAGATAACTTTTGGGTTCCTTCCTTCCAGCACGCAGGTTTTGGGACTTGAACTCAGTTTGTAAGGCTTGGAAGCCAGCATCTTGGAAGCCAGCATCTTTACCACTGAGCCATCCCTCAAGGCCCACAATGGTAACTTTTGTCAGCTTACTTGGGTTAAACTGCCTAGAAGATGACTAAAGCACACCTTATGGGCATGACAATTCTATCTCATGAGATCTGATACATAGACAAATTGATCTGATTAATTGATTAATCCTTTGATGGAGTCATAATATGACAGGAAATGAAAGAAAGTCAAAGATGGGGCCGCAACTTAAATAGTAGGTCATGGGATGCATCATCAGAAGCTGTGTCTTGTTCTGACTCCGTTGTGTGTCCCTCTTTCCTCTGCCTCATGCCTTCCAACTCCAGAAACATCTTCTTGGTGAATCATACAGACCTGGCACCATAGTCAAGCACTTGAAGTCAAATAATGATGAACTGAACCTTGTGACACACAAGCCAAATAAATCTTCCCTCTTTAAGCTATTTCTATCAGGGATGTTGTAACTGAAATGAAAAAATAAAATAAAATAAAAAACCTAATATGAGGTCCATAATGAACTGGCTCTCATTGCTTCAGGCCTATGGAAGAACTTCAGGGATGAACCATATGGTTGATGACACTGCTCATGGGAAGGAAGGGAAATAAGGAAGCGAGGAGGGTGCTAGGTCCCACATACCCCCAAGATATATCTTCAGTGACCTAAAGACTTTCAGCAAGGTGCCAACCCTTAAAGCTTGCCATGCCTCTTAACAATGGCAAGCAGAACAAGCCCTTAGAAACATAGATCTATGAGGAACACTTAGGAGCCATGTTACATCAAATCTAAGATGCCATATTAGTTATTTTTCCTGTTTCTGTGTTAATGTACCCCAACAGAAGCACTTAACCTTTCTCCTTTTCATTCAGTCCAGAACACTAGTCCTTAGAACAGTGCTACCAACAGTTAAGGAGGGCCCTTTCACTTCAGCAAATCTGGATAATCCCTCACAGGCATGCCCAGAGACTTGTGTCCAGTCTGTCCAGGTCCATCAATTTGAAGATACTAACCTTCGTAAATGATATTGCTTGCAGTATCACCATTTTATACTGAGGAAAAACATTGCTCCAAAATGCTAGGTGACTTACATATGAGCACATGCTGAAAAGTGGAAACATATGGACTGAAAATAACCCTGAACCCTATGTGCCCAAGCAACACTGCTTTCCAGAGTCACAGCTGTCATCTTGTGCTGCCCAGTGTCTTCACAGAGTAGGCTCTTGATAGCCTAGGGGTTGAGTTGGGCTTATTTAATTGATGTGAATATAACGGAAACAGAAACCAACAGTAGCATTAAAAGAACAGGCTGCCAATGGCAGGGCAGTCTTCATTCACAATCCCTGTTTGTAAGTAGATGTATATGGTAGCCAGCACTGCTTGCCTGCTGACAGCAGGGTTCTCCCAAACTCTGAGACTGCCATCTTCATCCAACATGACTGACCACAGTATTCCAAGTCAAAGAAGTATGTACATACACATACACACATAGCAATTCAAATGATAATGCCCCAAGTGGGTAGCAGACACCCAAACTGTTACTCTAGACTTTTCTTGCTTAGAAACAACAACTGAGTTTGTTTTTAGAAATCAGTGCCAAGGAAACTAAGTTTAAAGTAAAATAATTTAGCTCCTTTTGGGAAAATGTTTGTAGAATTAACTCAAGATTTTCTTTTCTTTTTTTCTTTCTTTTCCTTTTACTTTTAGAGCCTGGGCTGCCTAGAACTCATAATCTTCCTGCTTCAGTCTCCTGAATGTACATGCATAACCACACCCAGAATGGAATCACTTTTGGCAAGAATATCATCCAGTCTCTGTCTCCAGCTTTTTACTCACCCTTATCTCTACTTCCCTATTGAGCCACATGCTTAACTACCAAACCAGTGGTTTTCCACCAGGGTTGAGATGATCTTGCTTGGAGGGAGCATGTAGACAGATTCTCTGTCTCACCATCAAGCTCCCAAATCACTACAAAGAGACTTATTATTAATTATGAAAGCTTGGCCAATGGCTTAGGCTTGTTTCTAACTAGCACTTATAACTTAAATTAATCCATATCTTTAATCTACATTGTAAATGGCTTGGTTACCTTTACTTTGTAATGCCCATGTTGCTTGCTCTGTGTCTCCTGGAGTCCCCTCCCTGTAACTCTGTCCTTCTTCCAAGCATCCTCTGTGCCTGGAAAACCTACCTAGTTACTGACCATTCTGCTTTTTATTAAACCAACCAGAGTGATACATCTTCACAGTGTACAAAAAGATCATTCCACAACAGGCATCTGGCAACATCTGGACACTTTTTAAGTATCAACCTTTAAGATAAAGAATATAACTAGGATTTATAAGGTGTGACCATCTGTGTTTTTCAATATCCCACAATACAGAGAAAACTCCTCACAATAAGGAATGTTCTGACAGAAAACCTTATTAGTGCCAAAGATGAGGTGCTCAGGTTAGGCTATGGACTTCCTGTTAGCACTTGGCCACCCATGGCTTCTAAAGTCTATGACTAACTCTGAAACTCAGCTTGCATTCCCACACACCAAGGAACTTTCTCTTTCCTTCTGCTGTGCATGAGGTGGGAAGGCCCACTATGGGTGGCACCATCCCCTAGGCTGGGATCGTAGGCTACATAAATCAGAATAAGTGAGCTCAGTGAAAGCACCAACTGCTTTATTCTTCCTGGCTGCAAATCCCATGTGACTGGTTGCTTGAGGTCCCTGCTGCTATGACTTCTTTGCCACGATGTACTATACTTCCAAATGTGAACCGAACCAGACCATCCCTTAAGATGCTTTTGCCAGGGTACCTTATGACAGCATCTGAAAATACACCCAAGACACTAACTAACCTATTAATCTCAGAAGAATTGGCCCAGATCTTTACAGTTATATACACTAAGTCCCCAAACCTCCAATGTAGACACTTTCAAGTATTTGATGAAGCATAAATATTTTTTACAAGAGCAAACAGGACAAAAGAAAGAGTTTTCATGGCCTGTCACTATCATAAAACCAGAAGAAAAGTAAAAATAAAGTTACAATGACTTCCATTCTCAAGATGTCATTAAAAATAAACTTAGTTCCTTTTTAGGTAGGCAGCTTTTACAAGCCCTAAGTGTGCACTTGTCTTATAATTATACCCCACCACTCTGTGTGACTTTCCTGGGGACCGATGACTGTTCATCCCAGATAGAGATGGCAACCATAGACCAAGGAAACTATTCTAATTGCCAAAAGTTAGTTGACAATTTCAAGTCTGGAAACCACAGAAAAGGAGATATTCTCTATTAAAAAATACTATGTTAATTAAATTATTAGTACTTAAGGTCATAATGAACAAAGGACTAGTTTAACCAATAGCATTCTAGACAATTAACTCTGTGTAAATCCACACAATGGGATGCAGGAGAAGAGGTAGAAGGAGAAGGCACAGAGTTGGGACTCAAAACACCAGGCTTATTGCTTCAGTTTTAGCAGGACCGTGGGGGTGGGGACACTTTAAATTATCCCATTTGGGAACAGGAGAAGCAAAGTGAAGAAACATTACCTGAGAGTAAATAAGCAGAAAAGAAAAATTTTAGCTTCCAGAAGCCAGAGTTGAAGGCAGTTCAGTGCAGAGAACACTCACACCAACATGGTTTCTCGGGGGTTTCAGGGAAGAATTATTCATTTCGGGACAAGGGATAAGAAAACTTAACTTTGGGATAACAATAAAAGAGGAGACAAGCTCACCACTGTGAAGGAGAAGGGATAAGACACATCCCACCTGGAGGAAAGAAAGAACGGCAAACAATAAGAAAGATCCGGTGTTTCATTTGGGGGAAGAATGCAGAAAGGGCATTGTCAGAGAAACCTGTGATGTGGGAAAAATTGGGCCATGATTACCCATTATCATATACTGGACACTGAGGAGAGTGCCAAAGCTCTCATTTCAATACGAGGCTGAGGAATATCTGAACTTTCTTTCAAGCTAATCAGAATGAGAAAGGAAAATGCAAAACTTTAGACAGTTAAAGTGGTTATTTCACTGCCATAAATGTGCATTGTGGAGAGATCTGTATTTTAGATTCACCAGGTATGTGAGAAACGGTGCTTTCTCCTGCAATATGTTACATTAGCATTAATTAAACCCAAATGCTGAAACAATTTCTACCATAGGATAAAAGCAGTAATAACTTTCAGCTACAGGACCAGTTAGTTAGAAATAAGGAATCACAGGCAAACGGTGATGCTAGACCCAGTTGTATTCAAATCTCAGTTAAATTTGAAAGGAGGACCAGAAGATTATGTCACCATATGACTCCTGAGTGTATTGCTAACCCACACCATAGAAACAACAGCATTCATGTGTATTGTGAAGCTATACACAACATCAAATATGAAGTTAGCCTGTGGATAAATGGATCAATGGAATATTATTTGCCACAGAGAAGAAAAGTTATGTCATCTGCAGAAAAAATAATGAATTTGATTGGATATCATGATGTGAAGCAAATTAAGCCAAACTTATGAAGATAGTATCTTATGCTTTCTCTCATGTGAGGAACCTAGGTTTAAAGTAAATACATGAAAAGGAAAAACAAAAGGACTTTTGGGGGAAGACCAGTAGGATGAGGGGGCACAAATTAGAGTGTGGTGGAGGCCAGGGTAAGTGTGATCAAAATTCATAGCATACAGATAAGGAAACATTGTAACGAAACTCACTACTTTATACAAATACTTTATAAGACTAAAAGAATTAGCCTCTTCAGAATTTTATAGTCTAAAAATGTAGCCTTGGGTGACAATTATAACCCACCATTGTGCACATCTCCTGGGGACAGGATGGCTGTTCACTCCAGATAGAGAGGGCAATAATAGACCGAAGAAATAATCCCACCATACACAGTCCAGGGAACCAATGAGTTTTTGGTGTTACCTCTGGGAGCACATATTATCTCCAAGATAATACATGACTGTGGAAGCGACATCCTCCAAAAGCCCAACCCAGCATGAAAGTTGGCTCATTGAAGTTTCCTGTATGATCCACAGGCAGCTCCTCTGAAGAGTAGCCTCTCCTGGAGAAGATCGCTTACTTCCTGCATAGCTTCAGAGAGCGCCCTCCTTTGTCTTGTGAGACTCCTGAACCACTGCCTGAGTCCTGTCATTTCTTTTGAGTTTCATGAGTGTTTTTTGTAACTCCCCCAGGATGAAATGTTGCAATCTGGAGGAAACAGCTATTCCACAACCACAACCAAACAACTTAGACTACCCATCATGTTGGAACTGGGTGAGCTGTTACCTTTTAACATCCACATCCCAGACCTTTGCCCTTTCACTTCTTGTCTTTGCCTTTCTTGTGTCTCCTCTCGTCATGAGAGCGTTGGGGGATTTACAAAACTGAGATCCACTACAGCACTCTTGCATATAGAGGCAAAATGTGGACTTGACTTTGCATTTAATCTCCAACGGAACACCCATAGATTTAATTATGAAGGAGATATATGGTCCACTGTTGACAAGAGGCAAATGGGAAGAAAATAAATGTGTAGACCTAGAAGATGAAAAAGTCCCCCTTCAACTTAACGAAAAAGAAAAAGGCAACCGAAGCTGCCTGTGGAGACAGCAGGTAAGGGCTTCCTCAGGAGTCATTTAAACACCTTTTATGAATAATCAGAAATTAGTCAGAATTCTCACAATTCTCTACAGGGAAATAAACCCAGAACAGTTTGCCAGATCACAATCTCCTCTATTCTGAGAGAGTAGCTGCTTGGCTCCTCTAAACAAGTATGTGAAGGAAATATGTATGTGTGTGTGTGTGTGTGTGTGTGTGTGTGTGTGTGTGTGTATGTGTGTGTGTGTTTGTATAAAGTGTTTTTAAAAATTCATTTCCCAGAGAAATAGTGATCATTTTAGACAACATATTTTAGTTTTCATTATCCAATTTTGAAATAAAAAAACAGTATTCAATACAATTTAAAATTAATCCACAGGCATACATGGCAGCCAGCAAACTTTTACCTGGTTTCTTCCCTCCTTCCCTCCGTCCCTCCCTCCCTTCTCTCTTCTCTCCTTCCTTCCTCTCTCCTTCCTTCTTCTTCCCCTTCTCTTCCATAACAGAGAATTACCCACCTCAGAACTCACTACTGCTGAGGTGAATAAACCTGCCTTTCAGACAATATTGACAATTGTAGCAGAAAAGAATCATTTTCTCTAAAACATATTAACTAAATCTAGCTATTTTTCCCACTCCACAGCTGGCTCCATAGAACCTTATTAGGATATAATGCAAAAGTAATTGCTAAAACAAATCACTTACAGCCCATGGCATTGTCCCCCAAGAGATACTAACTGAGCTTTTCATTGATTTCCCCTGATTCTAGTGCCCTGAGAACTGAAAAAATGCACTATTGGATGTAGAACAGAGAAAATTCTCTACTTGTCAGTGACTAGCATGCTCTCCTTAGAGGTATGAAATCTAAAGTGTTAAATTACTAGATCATTTTTCCAGAAGGAAATTCTATAAGTATAAAGTTAATAGCAGAAAAATATCTCCTTAGAATAAACATTACAGTTGGAATGAGCTGGGTCATAAACTGGATGGGATCATTTCTGGCCTGGTGCAGGAGCAGTGAGGAGCATAGGCCATGACTGTAATTAATACCAGGGAAGGGAGACACTCCCACATGACTCTTTTCACTCAGAAAGCCTAGTGAGATGCTATACACAGTTGAGGCTGTGATAAAGTTAAATTCTGTAACGTAAGAACTCATAGTCAGTGGCCACTGCTTAGTGAAATGCTAGGTAGACTGTAGGATGTGGTTGTGTTAGACACAAAACATTAACCACAGTCCTTCAGAGATGCAGAACCAGTAAGATTCACAGAGATAAAGAGACATGGAGAGATAGAAGGGAGAGAAGCAGAGATTGTAAAGAATTTAATCATAGGATCATGATCGGCAGTGTGGGCTAGAGGTTCAGGGATCCCAGGAAGGATGACCTGGCTGGAAATTGCCTTCTACACAAGCATGAAGACTTTGGGCAGCCAGTAACCATGTAAAATGCCCAGTGCAGTGGTTCACAGATGGAAGGATCCCTGGGGCTTGCTGGCCAGTTACTCTAGCCAAATCGATGAGCTCAAGACTTAGTGAGAGACCCTATCTCAAAACATAAGATAAGGAACAACTGGGAGAGAAACCCAAGGCACCCAGTCAAATTCAGGCTTACACACACACACACACACACACACACACACACACACACACACGCTCTTGCATACACTCATGCACATATGTATGCATACATACACTATCACTTACACACTTATACACACACACACACACACACACACACACACACACACACACACACAATCCCAGGCAAAGCCAATATAGCAACTGAAATCTGACTTAGTGAAAGCTGATAGAACGAAATACCATTGACATTTATTTCTAATAATTCCAGAGCCCAAGAGGCTAAGATAAGGTAGGGGCAAGTTTGGTGTTTTACAGGGGCCTGCTTCCTGGTGTGTGGAAACATTCCTGCTGTGTCATCACTTAGCGGGACAAAGACAGTGGGACCTAAGTAACCTCCAATAAGATTTTAAGTCCATTCATGATGGCTCTTCCTTCATAATATCATACAACCCTGATGAGCTCCCAAAGACCTTTCCTCCTAACACCATCAGCCTAAAGTATAAGAACTTATAATATATGAGTTCAGAGGGACACAATAATCTACCCCATAACAAATCCAGAAGAGGTCATCCAGAAAAAACTCTCAGTGATAGAAGTCCAGGCCCTCAGCTGGTGGGCTTAAACTCACTCACATTATACAAGATAATTTACTTTACTGAATATATATTCACTAATTCAGTGTTCTAAAACATAATTGCATATGTTCAGTCATATGTGGAATTAAGCTCTCTCTCACTCTGGGTATGTGTGTATATGTGTGTGCGTCCGTGTGTGTGTGTGTGTGTGTGTGTGTGTGTGTGTGTGTGTATGTGTGCATGCACACATGCATATGATGTAAAATAGAAGGGAACTATTTGGGTAGAGGAAGGAGACTATGAAGGGAAGAAGGGACATGGTGGGAATGTTACATGAAATGAGCAATGGTGTACATGCATGAAAATGCCACAGTGAAAGCCAGAAATTTGTTTGATGACTAAAATATGATAAAGAGAAATTAAAAGAAAAGAATGTACTGATTTAAGTATTAGTCTCATTTAAAATCCTCACAGAAATGTGTAGAACAATACTTGATTAATTTCTCAGACATCTCATGATCTCATAAGGTTGACTCATAAAATTAGCCATTACTGGACTGTTCTAGAAAGGAAGAAAAGTAAACCTTGCTTTCCAAGGAGAAATGTGAATACTGCATATAATTGAGAATGAATTACTTATGAAGGAGACATGTATGGGAAGGGAGGTGTGTGACCAGACATGAGACTAGAAAAGGGTTGGTCAGAAAGAAACAGCTGGTGATAAAGGAGGGTGGGCACTCTCAGAAGAACAAGGGGAAAACCACCTACTAGCGAGTGTTTGGGAGCAGGATGTTTGCCTCCTACTTTCAAGTCTCAGGGGCCAGAGAAAGCAAAGAAAGGGTATGCACACAAAGTAACAGAGAGATTTAAGAAGAAAGCAGGGCTGTGGCTGAGGCACAGTGGCTGAGCACTGTTCCAGCATGTGTGAGGCCCCAGGGTCTATCCCAGGCACAGGAAACAAAATCACAACACCAACAAGGATGAGGGCAAATGCTGATCGCACATCCCAGAGACCATAGGATGTGATGTGATGTTTGCGCTTTTCTGTTGCTGTGATAACACATACCAACCAATAGCAACTTAGGGAAGAAAGCTTTATTTTTAGCATACAGTCCCAGAATGAGGGATAGAACACACAGTGAGTGGGAAAGTACACCAACAGAAGCAGGAAGCTGAGAGATTACGTGTGCCTGTGGGCACATTTCTCATTCAAATCACCACAGATGAGAAGCATGTTCGTTTTATTACAGACACAGGCTCATCACCAATAGTTGGGGGATGGGGAAACTGGGGTTCACACTCAGACCTAACTTCATGATGAAAGGCAGAGGAGATGCCCCAAGTGAAGTAATTTCACCCTTGAAGACAAATTTGAAAAAAGCAAAAACAACAAGTTTTTTTTCATTGGATGTTGTACAAGGGCATTAGGAAAGTTGGGCTGACTATAAAGTACATCCGGATGACTTAGGTTATTTGGGATTTCCTCAAAATTAAAATATTGGAAAATCACAGTGAAAAAGTAAAGAGCTGTTAAAAGCCATATTGTCAAAGTCTATGAATTTGCAAAGCACTGCTAAGATTTAACTGTAATACATATGGCTTCAAGTACTTCTGTGAAATAGTCTGTAAAATAAGACAAATTATCTTTAGAACTAATTCAAATGGTTCTTTGTCTTCTAATCTCCTTTAAAACCTGTTCTATGTATTGCTTACTGGAAGATGTGACAGTAATTGAATTAACTGAACAGCAGGGTATCTAATAACTTCTTCAGTACAGCACAATACAAACACACACACACACACACACACACACACACACTCACACACACACACACAAACAGGCACACATGCAGAGCACCTATGTCTGTACTCAAACATAAAATGATCTCTATAGACAGTTCCTATCAAGATACAGTGAGAAAATAGGTAAACTATGTCAAATAATCTTTATCAAAGCATCCCATGAGCTTTATTATGAAGTATTTTTCTTAAATATGTCAACCTAACATACAATGTTACATATATGTGTGTATTGTCTACAAACAGAATAAATTCTACCTAAGTCCATATTTCTTGAGTAAGTTGGGAATTTTGTGATATTACAGTAATAGATCTCTGTTGTATGTATGGTCTATGCATTTGTACATGCTCATGGTTATATACATATATGCAAATGCCAGCATTCCTCTGTGTATGGGTGTGGGTATGTTCCTGTGTGTAGATCAGAAGTCAACATGATATGTGTTCGTCAGTTGCTTTCCACCTTATTTTTGGAGAAAGGGTTTCTCATTGAATGTGGAGTGCACTGATTAATTTAGACTTGCTGGCTCATGAGCACCAGGGAAAACCCTATCTCTGCCACAACTGATACAGGAGTTGCTTATGCATATTTCTGTATCCAGATTTTACATGGGTCCTAGAGATTCAGAGTCAGATCCTCATGATTGCTTGGCAAACACATTGCCCATAGAGCCACAACCCACCCCAGCATAAATCCCAGAACTAATTTGTAAAATCATCCCAGGAAACCATAACCTCGATGCAGAGATGGTCACATGAGTCTTAAATCTGTTACCCTTCCTTCACAGTTACCCCACCAGACAAGGCTAGAAAGGGTTGCTCAACTGTTAAAGCACAGCACAGCATATAAAATTTTATAAACAAATTGTGATGTTCTTGCTAAGATTTAATATAGGGCATTGCAACTTAAACACTTTCAGGCTCCCTCACAATATAGCCCAGGTGGCCGCTAAGTGATACTTATTTTGTTGCTAATACTGCAAATCATAACAGTAAGCCAATGACAACTAATGTGATAAGAAGGTAAGAAGGAGTTTAAGTCACCACAGCATGCTGTGCTATTCATTTAGACAAATCATGACATGAGACATCAGCCAATATACTATGGTCCTTTAAACAGGCATTAGAGCAAATGTGTGTGGATGGAGCAATGGTCTCAGATTCCTATGCTCTGAGAATAGAAATATGCACATCCTGCTGCCCCTAGGGAAATAATCTGGAATTGCGTGAGTCTGGGATCATGCTGGGTCTTTAGGAGACCTTTTGTGTGAATATCACAACATCATTTAAGCTAGGGGAGTGTGATTGGCTCCTTAGAAAATTTATGTAACTATTTAAGAAACCGAGGGAGGGGCTAGAGGAATGGCTGTTGAATAATCTTTCTATACATTGTGGATATGTATTATTCTCATTGGTTAATAAAAAACTGACAGGTGGGTAGCCAGGAAGGAAGTATAAGTGGGACAGCCAGAGACAGAGGACTCTGGGAAGAAGGAGGTAAAGTCAGAGGAGTTGCCAGCCAGACACAGGGGGAGCAGAAAAGGAAAGTGACATGCTAATAAAGATACCGCCATGTGGCAGAGCATAAATAAGGAATATGGGTTAATTTAAAATGTAAGAGCTAGTTAGTAATAAGCCTGAGTTATTGGCTGAGCATTTACAATTAATATAAGCCTCTGTGTGGAAATTTGAAAGTGGCTCCCAGGATGGGAAAACTCTGACTATAGTTAAGAGTACTTGTGGCTCTTGCAGAGGACCTGAGCTCATTCCCAGCATCAATATAAGGTGCCTTACAACTGCCTGTGATTCCAGATTCCAGAGAGCCAATTCTTCTGGCCTCTGCAGGTGCTGCATGCATGTACACACACACACACACACACACACACACATGCACACGCAAATAGCACATCTTTTAGAAAAAGGACTGAGGTAGTTTTATATCTATGAACAAGAGAAACAAATGAAATAATAGCAATCTGGGTTGTTTCTGTTCTAACCACAAATATAAAAATATGTACCCATAAGTCTATACTGATATAGATGATCGACTGAATAACTAAACGGAGAAAAGTCAGGATAAACAAGCATGCAGAAGAAGAGAAAAATCTTCTATGCAGAAGATCTTTTGATGAGAAAGTGCAGACTCTTTACAAAGTGAGAATGAGCCAAACATATTTCTTTTCAATGAATACAGTGTAAAAAGAAGAATGGAGTAACTGTACAGCCGAGAGATGTGGCAAATACTGTCCCAGACAGAGATCAAGTTGAACAGCAAGAGTGGCAAGCCATGTTGATGGTGGCAAGCCATGTTGACAGGTTGCCCTTTATGAGAACATCTAAATCTCAACTCCAGTGTGGAGGTGAGAAAAACCTCACATAAGCCTGAATTGAAGCTCCTGAGCTATCAAAGAAAGAAAAACACAAGGAAAATCAACATGGCTGAAGTTAGAATTCAGCATTTCTGAATACTGAAAGGGTTAACAACTTACCCAAGACACAAATCTGTAGCATATGAGCCATGTCACAAATCTAGAGAGCTGTTGGCAGTCTCTATGTTGTAAATCTCCACTACCATCCTCTCCTGCATCAAGCTCAGCTTCTCCTGGCAGGTCACCGGCTCTCCTTCTCTCTGTATGTCCCCTCTCCTCTTTCTTCTGCAAACTGACCCACTTTATCCCCCCTTTGCCCAAGACTAAGTTTGAGGATTTTAAAGTCTTTTCCTCTTTGGTTTCTTGCTCACTCTCTCCCAGGACTGACTCCCAAATCAGTATCCTCATCTCTCTTGTAGATCTGCTGTGTTGAGGAGTCTTTGTTCAACCCTGTCCTTGATCATCCCATTTAGAAGGCTACTAGCTGCCCCAACTTATAGACCAAAAAGGAGACTGATTTACAAAAGAAAATCATGAATCAAAAATTAAGCCTGAAGCTTTTCAAAATGTCATTTCCTATCCTAATACTATCACCCCACCCTCCTGTTGTTCAGCCTCACACCAGAAGGCATATTTCTCTCTCCTCAACATTGTAGCTCATTTGTGAATATGCCCTGTCGACCTCCGATTGTCCTTAGAATACATCCAAGGATCTTGATGTCAATGACCCTGTATCTTCCTAGGACACTTCACACCCGCAGGGGGCAAGCATTCTACTTGCTTCTGTGCTCTACTGTCAACTACTGCTGCCCTCAGCTCTGGCTTCCGGAGATTTGCATTCATTTACATATGGAACACCTCTGAATTGGAATATGTCTGACAATCAGTGGATGGTACTTCAGAATCATGCTACTTATTTTCCCTTTCCCTTTTCCTTTCAGATTCTGACATAGCAAAAATAAGAGCAGAAATTGCAATCAATAGTTTCCTAACTTTGATGAACTATGAAGCATATAGTCTCCACAGAATGTGAAAAAGGAGAATTCTGTAGTTCCCATCAGACTGTGTAACTCCCCTGACAAACTGTCCCGACGGCTTTGCACTGCTCTGAGAGATAAATAATAAATACCCACTATTGCAAGCCCTACAAACCCTTTTATTACTGAACCTTTGCACACCCCTCGCTTTATCTTCTTCCACACACCCAAGTCTGCACAGTTCAGTCCCACTGGTGATTATTATTCTTCCTAGAACATGTCAAGACCGTTCTAATCTAGATTCTTTCCTGATGTAGTGCTTGTACTGTCTTTGCCTGGCTTTTTTGTAACTACCAGGTCCTAATGGAAGCATGGTTCTCAGCCAACCACCTAATGTGGCTACTTTTCATCAATCATGTCCTGGAAAATGTTACTTTATGCACAGTATTTAATACTCTATGAAATACCTTGCTTCTTTTTTCTTGTTTATTTTCTTCTCTGCAGGGATAAAAACTATACAATTACTGGGAACTTTTGTGCCCATCTTCTGTTGTCCAGAACCCAAAGCAATGTCTGGTACGTAGGAGGAACTTAGTCATTTTGTTTGCTTGTTGAGAAAATCAAAGACTTTGTATCTAACTTGAAAGCAAGTTTTTGTCAGAAGAAGAGTCCCTTAGAGGGCACTGTGTTGTCATGAAAAAGGAAAAATCTGGAAAACATGTCTTTAAAAAGTTTCAGTTTGGGGGAAGGGGGCCTGGAAGGTGGCTGGATAGTGTTAAGGGCACTGACTGCTCTTGCAGAAGACGTGGGTTCAGTTCCCAACGCTCACATGGTGGCTCACAACCATCTGTAACTCTAGTTCCAGGGAATCCAATGTGCTCTTCTGACCTCTGAAGGCACTGTATTCACATGGTGAACATATATTCATTCACATAAAACACATACACACATAAAAATAAAATAAATAAGTCTTATCAAAACCTCTCAATATCACTCACAGGATCCATTAGGTGCCAAACTCTCATCATGCATAATCTGTGGCATTTTATGACTTAGCATATCTCCTACTTATACCAGTGAGAGAATAAATGAGATGATACATAGACAAACCCACTGATCATCACCACAGCCCATTTTGTGTTATGATACTATAAGTCCTCGCTGACAATCATGCCCATAATTTCATGGAACTATCTTCATCATGGCAGTCAGTATTTAGCTGACATTTATAAAACTCAAAGTATACCTGGTATTCAGACCTTAGGTTTCAGTTCCACTGGACAATAAAAGGAATTAGGGATCCTTGGAGAAATGACTGACTCTAAGGCTGGGGCAAGGAAAGTTCAAGATGAGCCAATATCCTATTGTACCTGTATAAATTAAGAAAATTCTAAAAATAAATAAAAAGTTAGATGCCTGTCAAGAGTCATCAGAGCTAGCCAAGAGAGCTTCCAATATCCAAAGCTGAAACAATACCAGAAATATGACAATTTAGTATTGATTATATACAAATGTATAAAATAAAAATAACTAGTTCCTGACTAATATAAACAGTTACATAAATCAAGGAGAGAGAAACATCCTCTTGCCGGGAATTCTTGATTCTGCATGTCTGTTGCTGTGACACATACCCTGACCTACAGCAACACAGAATGAAAAGGGGTTTCTTGTGTTTAAATTCCAGGATAGTGTCTATCATTGATGGGAAGTCAAGGCAGGAGCTCCAAGCACCACATCCGTAGTTGAAAGCAGAGAGGGAAAAAATGCATTTAATCTTGCTTCTTTGCTTGCTTCTGTTCAGCTCAATTTCCTAGCGTCTACACTGTTCATGACTCCTTTGCAGAGGGAATGGTGCTGCCCATAATGAGTTGGGTTTTCCTATACCAATTGAAACTCAAAACTATTTCCCACAGGCATACTCATAGAAGCACTTAATTAAAATAATTCCTCCATAAAGACTCTCTTCCCAGGTGATTCCAGATTGTGCCGAGTTGACAGTTAAAACTAACCAGCATACTGCATGTAATTCTTTCCCCTCTAGGAAATGGATCCTGGTCCCTGCCCTTGCCACACAGACACTTTGGAGTATGGGCTGAACAGAGTGATCCACTTCTAAATAACAGCATATAGATGATACAGGTAAAGTAACTTTAGAAATGTGAAAACATTACCTAGGTAGGGATGAGCCTAGGTAAGGTGAGCATCTCACCACCTTACAGATGTCCTAAATCTTTATGAAGGATGAGACAAAAAGCATGAGATACATCCAAAAAAAAAAATCTCAATTGAACACTAACTGAGTGGTAAGATGCCAAGCTGTCAAAGGCTCCATATACAAACACAATCTGAGGAAGCATCTCAGTGCAGACTGTGGAAGATACACTGTCTTAGTTAGGGTTACTATTGCTATGGTAAAACACCATGCCATAAGCAACTTGGAGAGAAAATGAGTTTATTTTGCTTACACTTCTACATCACAGTCCATCACTGAAGTAAATCAGGGAAGGAACTCAAACAGGGAAGGACCCTGGCAGCAGCGATTGATGCATAGCCCACACAGGAGTGCTGCCTACTGGCTTGGTCTTCATGCCTTTCTCATCTTTCTTTCATAAGTCATCCAGGACAACCAGCCCAGGGATGTACACACTCACAGTGGGCTGGGCCTTCCTTAATCAATGTCTATCAAGAAAATATACCCAGGCCTTCCTACAGGCCAATTTGGTGAGGGCATTTTCTCAATTGAGGTTCCTTCTTCCGAGATGACTCTGCCTGTGTCAAGCTGACATAATCAGCGCAAGTGGGACAGAAAGAAGGTGAAATTCAAGGGAAGTCTGGAGCGCAGTGCGTGGTGAGGTACACATCACTTTCTTAGTTCTAACGAAAGTTTCTGGATCCTATAGGGTGACAGCAATGGGGAGACAGAAGTGGATTGGGCACATGAGAAGGCACTCTTGATTCACCTTCAAAAAAAAGTAAAATTCCTCTAGAGGTTTATTTCTAATATCCCAATTTATTTTAAATGGACAGTATTTCTCAAAAAACACTCCATTCACAGGACATGTTAATAAAACATGAGCTTCCTCACCAAACTACAAGTTACTAGGGTTAGCATCAGCAGGCTTACCAAGGCTACATCTCCCATCATCCCTTGTAGCTCCTACTTACTCTAAGGATTCCTAGCCATGAAATGAGATCTAAGCCAAAGTTATGGGAGGGTTTTTTGAATGGTAAATAGACAGGCAAGGAAGGTCACATCTTGGAGTGTTTTTGTTCCTTTCTCTTTCCAGCTGCCTGGGATATGGATAAAGCAGCATGCAGCAGAGGATGTCAGGAATCCTACAGTGACCCCAAAGAGGGAAGAACAACCCTGTGTCTAGATCAACAGAAAGATAAAGCTGGGAGAAGCTGCACCCCACAGAAGAGCAGCCCTGTCACGCCAGCTCTCAGTGGCAACCACAGCCTGTGACATGTATGTAATGAGGACTCGGCTTTTATTTTGAGATCTGATGGCTGCCTTTGAGCCTAGACTCTCAGGGTTTCCAGTACCCATGTCTGTCCATGCCAACAAGAACTTCTGTCCTTTCATCCCTGCCTTTGCTGGATCTCTCAAACTTATTTCCAACCTGCTTCAGAAGCCCAGAGTCCTATAAGCCACAAACCATTTCATCTTTTACAAGTATGTATTAAGGAATTCTCAAAGAAGAAGACACGCATTGAAAATGCACAGTACAGTGTTTTGAGATTTTTATACATTGTGAAGCAGTTACCAACTAATTAACACCTAATTAACATCTTGGTCACTATTTTTCGTACTAAGAACACTTAAGAGCTAAGCTCTTAGCAAATTTCAAGTGACCCATTGACTTTCCATAATGTACAGCTAACATGAACTAACCTTGGACCCTTAGATCAGTAGCTTCTAATTATGTCACCCTAGTCCACGACTTCTTATAACCTCCAATCTACTCTCTGCTTCTGGGTGGAACATATTAAAGCCCACATATAAGTGGCATCACACAACTTTTGTCCTTCTGTGTCTGGATTACTTCACTTTAGCACAGATCCAGACTAACTTGATGCATGCATGATATCACCAAAGTGGAAATTATAAGCAGACTTTGGAAAGGGGTCCTTCTGCCTCTGAGACACATGAAAATGTGTCTCTTTTTAATCTTTCTGATGTGCATGTACATATACACAAGCACACACTCGTGCCATGGCCATGGAGCCTGTACAGAGTTCAGACAACCTCAGGTGCCAGTCCTCACCTTCCACCTTAAGACACAGTCTGGCATTCACTTTTCAGTACTCCAGGCTGAGGATACATGGGCTTCCAGGAAGTCTCTGGTCTCTGCCTCCCATCTCTCTACCAGAAACCTGGGATGACAAGTACATGCTACAGCGCCTGGCTTTATGTGAGTTCAGGAGATGTGAACCTTAGATGCTCATACTTCTGTGGTCAGTGATTTACCCACTAAGCCATCTTCCCAGCCTGAAAGTATGTTGTTATTGTGTTGTTGTTGTTGTCTTTGGTTGAAACATTCACATTATGGTTGACTGGTTGAAATCTATTGGTGATTAAGTGTTGAAATACCCAGTTCAGGAACTGTTAGTTTGTGTCAGACCCACTGGCTAATTCACACAGAGGTTTCACTTTACCTAGTCACTGATGACAGCCTTAGTTGATAGGCATGAGGCATGAGAGACGAGCAGGAGATCCAGCCGCTCAACCTAGTGTATATATTCACAAAAACCTTTCAACAGGCAATCAAGGCATCTCATCAACTGAGCCTTAAAAGCACAGAAACCATATGTATGCCAAGGTTTCTGCTTGACACATATTCCTCAAAAGATTACATCTTTCGACATATATAAAGCTAAGGAAATCATCCTATTTTTTTTGTTGCCTCTATATATGTAAGTGCACCACATGTGTTCAGTGTCCACGGAGGCCAGAAGAAAGCATCAGATTCCTTGGAACTGGATGACCAATGGTTGTGAGCTGCTGTGTGGGTGCTAGGAACCAAACCTAGGTCCTCTGCAAGGGCAGCAAGTGTTCTTAATTGCTGAACCATTTCTTGAGCCCCAAGAAGGGCATTTTGAGGGGGAAAAGTATTCACCCAGTTTTCCATATCTTCAACAAGACAGAAAAAAAGCAAAGTTCCTTCATTAGGAAACTGAGTCTCCATTCCTATCCTCTGCCAAAATACACAGTGTGGCCCAAAATATGATAATGTTCTGATAATTAGTTCATGTAAAACACTGAGAATCTAAATTTTTGGTGAAATGCAGCCTGCCTAAATCCTACATAATGCATTTGTGACCCCATCTGATCCTAAAGAAAAGAGCAAAAAAGCCCTGTAGTAGAGAGAGTTCTGAGATCCATTTCATCACTGCCTGCCTCATGCCAAGTCCCATCTCCATGGATGGGAGCCAAACTTGTTACTTGATTACAAGCTGTAGAATTTGGCAAATATCAAAGAACTTCAAAAATGTAATTAAAACATTTAATCAGTTGACATTATATTAATGGAAAGAAAGGCTAGTGAGTTATTCCTTTAAAAGAGGGGTCAGAGGTCAGAGAGATGCGCTGCTGGCTTTGAAGATGGACGCTGCTGTGTTGAGAGACGGCTCACAGAGAACCACATGGCCAGCATCTCTGGGGGCCTCAGGAGACTAAGGATTAGAGCGGACCCTCACTAAGAGTCATGGGGATCTGTCTCGCAATTCTGCCAGCAACCACGTGTCCTGAAAGAAAAACACCAAGTGGCAAGAAGAAACTGATCCAACTAGAACTTGAATGTCAGCCTTTGGAAACCAGAGCAGTAGACACTGCTAAGCAGCCTGTGCCCAGATTTCTGACCTACTGAAGCTGTAGGAAAGTATACAGGGGGTTGTTTTAAAGCCACTAAGTCTGCGGTTACCAGCTTTACAGCTTAGACAATATGTTGAAGGCTGATGTTACTTTTACATGAAAGATATCAAAGTTGAGACCTGATGGAGAGGCACATAATGTCCCCATGGAAATCTTTGAAGTGATTGCTCTGGGATTTGAACTCAGAGCTATCAGACAGCAAAGTTCATACTCTCCAGTCTCTGTGTAGTCTGTCTATCTTGGTGGTTTTCCTGTCAGAAGCTGCCAAGATGGAATGGAAAGTCAAGTGACTCTTCACTCTACCTTGCAGCATCCAAAGCAGTGACTGGCTTTGGCTAATTCCTGATACTTGCAGAAGTCAATGTGCAGTTTAGAAATAGTGAACATTGGAAAAAGCAAGCTGGTGTTCACTGACCTGACACCCAGATCTGTCACCCCCTCAGAACTATGCTGAAAGTTTTTTGATACAGATTTGCAAAGGTTAAGGACTTTTAAATCTGTTCTTCAAGTGGGCGGGTGTTTTATGCACAAAATTAGACTATGACATGAGGGTTCTACAAAGCCTTTCATTTCTGCTTAGCTCTGTTGCCTGACTGCACAATTTGAAATTAGAATTTGCTTCCTTTGTGTGCATCCCAGGCTGTCATTTTCATGCCGATTGTTCGATGTTTCATTTTTTAAGATCCATCCACTCTATAGGATGGAGAGCTGGTTCTATTTCTGTTTTAATCCTTCCAAGTAACATGATTTGAAAACAGCCACAAGTCTGAATACTCTAGCGAGACAAGGGAACATCGCCTCTTTATATTTTACCTCTTTTTGATAAATTAATACAATGTGGGCAGCATACAGATTAGAAGGAAAATGTAAAGTCATCAGATGGTGCTTCTCCATGCATGATTCATATTCTCTTGCCTTATACATATACTCTATATGAAATAGTACCACACCCCACAAAATACTACAATTCTCTATCTCCTTGAACTCCAACATTATCCTACCATGCTCTTTAATTTACAGTGTTGTCATAAGAGTCATTTAAAATCCAGGCCTGACATATTTCACAAATTTATCAAGGAAATTGAGGATAGCAACTCTTGCTTTATTAACCCCCCTGGCCTTAGTTGTCAGCAGCTTGCTGTTGCAAGGTAGCTCAATCCAAAAACATCTACTCTATTTTCTGTCAGTGCCTTCTGATCTCGTTTAAATTCAATACCACCCTCATTTTGGAAACTTCTCAGATATCAAATATGTTCAATACCATGTACTTGTTTCATATTACCAAGTAGCTCATTGATAGAGGGATTAATAAATGGAAGAACTGATGAAGTTGGAAAGATCAATAGATGAGAAGAATAATCAAAGAGTGATAGAGTATATGTGTAGATGAGTGAAAGGATGAATGGATGGAGGAAGCATGAGTGGTAAGTAGAAAGATTAAAGGAAGATGAATGATGGGTAGATAGATGGATGAAGAATGGGTGGCTAGGTGGGTAGATGAGCAGATGGACAGGGAGATGGAATAATGTATGATAGGGGTGGATGAGTGGACAAATGGATGAATAGATGATAAGTGGTATGGTGGATGGTAGGAAGAGCAGATGGATGGCTACATCCATGTGGCTACTTTTGTTCTTTCAATATAAATTCATAAGAATGAGAAACTATTTTTGCTTAAAACCAATTGACAGCACCTAGTTCATACTAGATAAACAAGAAAAATTTTCAAATGAAACAAACTCACTCTGCTTAAAAGTCAAAATGCTGAAAATACTGAGTAAACCATGTTTATAAACAAAGAAAAGGCTATTTCATCCTGAATGAGCGGAAACATAATCATCTCCATCATTTTAGATTCAAGCCACTATTGTGGTAAAAAAATGCTTATGCCACAAATACACGGCACCCACGTGCTGCCACTGGCAAATGTGATGGCAGGATGGTGCTAGGGAGGATGACACTTCTGCTTGATACCTTAGATCATTTTCAAATCCTGTTTGCAAATACCATCTCATTGTCCTCACAAGAAAACTGCCAAGTGTGGTAACTGTGCTCAATTGCAGATACACGAAACAGAGCTCAGAGAACTGTCTTCAGTTGTCCAAGCTCCCAAAGCCAGCTATTTAGGTGGCCAGGTGAAGGTGAGATATGAGGCCATCAATCTCCTGCAGCCCACTGTGCTTATCATAAGAAGAACATGCCAGTAAGATGATGTGTGGGGAAATGTCCATCTATGAGGTGAATGGCATGCACTAATAACATCTGCATCCTTCATGTTCTTTTTTTTTTTTTTTTACAGAGAGAAGGATTCTTGGGCTTGGGAGAAGTCTCAGTCAGTATAATGCTGGACATGCAACTGGATCGTCTGGATCATCAACAATGACATAAAAGTTGGATATGGTGTCATGCATCTGGACTCTGAGTCCTGGAGAAATGATACCAGGAGAACTGTGAGGTTCCCTGGCCAGCCAGTGTAGCTGAAAAGCTGAACTCCAGGCTTAGTGGGAGATCCTGCCTCAGAAAATAAGGTAGAGAGTGATGGAGAAAGATACCTCACCTCCTATTAACCTTTGGCCTCTACACACGTCTGCACACACACACACACACACACACACACACACACACACACACACAGAGAGAGAGAGAGAGAGAGAGAGAGAGAGAGAGAGAGAGAGAGAGAGAGAGAGCTTGTTTAAGAAAAGAGAAGAATTCTTACATTTCTATGTCATGATAAGTGGAACCTCCTCTCACATCTAGAGAACCTCATTCATACCTGTGCCTGTTTCATGGTTCTCAAAGAGAAGCTGATCTCTGATTGGCTCCATCCCAACTCTGTGCCAGGAGAGAAAAGGTCAGACATTAGTATCTACTATACATTTTAAAATGCAGAGTATATTGTTTAGTAATTTGAGCTCAGAAGTCAAATTCCTGGGAAAAACCCTCTGGCCACAGGCAAGTCATCTAGTCATCTGATTTGCCAAGACTTCCTGTTCCCTGGACTCCAGAAATGAATAATAATGGTGTCTGTAACAAAAGTTTTCATGGGGACTAATAAATACATAGAAACACTGGAGGTGTTCAGCAGAGGGCCTGCCTTCCAGAAGGACTTGATCACCATGAATTTTATACTTTTAAGGATGATGACCTCACGGATACTATCTGTGTGGCATTCTACTTCATTTCCCTTCTAAACTATTTGCATAACATGATGCATTTGTCAACAATCTCCATTTGCAAAATGTGTTGGCTACAGATGAAAGAAGAGCTAGTTAGACAATTACCTGGGAGAGAAAGTACATCTGTTGACAGATCCTCAGATTTACTGTTCATTGCAGGCCATGCGTGCCCTGATACCCATCTCCTTTCCAATGCCATGCACCCAGAACAAAGCAATCAACATGATAAACAGGAGCTCAGCTCCTCGTGTGATGATGAAAAGATCTGAATGAGCCTTTGCCTCTTATTAAAACCAGCAGATTTTGCCCCAGAGTATTAAAAGTTTTAATCCAACATTCTGTGTGCCTGCAGGCAAGACATTCTGCTAGGTAAAATAAAAACACATTGCAAGTTCTGCTCTCAGAATGTGATAAATCAAGGTTTTAAACAAAAATGACAAATGTTGTGCCTCCTCACAAGAGTGATGCTGAGGGCCTGGCTCTGTGGCTGCCTCTGGACATCTTGTTCCTCCAAGTTCACTTCTGGAGAAATGTAGGATGCTTGACTCATCGCTAGTAAGTTCTAAGGGTGATGCCAATTATTCTTAAAACAGAGATGGACGACCCTGGGTGAATGCAACTTTGTGAGCTTCATGTTTTCTTATTTGCCAACCACCACAGTGGAGGCAGTAGAATGTGCTTACTCTCAGTTAAAATGAGCAAAGCTGCACCTTCAGATATTCTCTCTAAAATTCTTCTGCTGTGGGATGTTCTGTATGGCAAATGTGTTGCTGATTAGTCAATAAATAAAACACTGATTGGCCATTGGCTAGGCAGGAAGTGTAGGCAGGACAAGGAGGAGAATAAAGCTGGGAAGTGGAAGGCTGAGTCAGAGAGACACTGCCAGCCACCATGATGACAAACAGTATGTGAAGATGCCAGTAAGCCCCGAGCCATGTGGCAAGGTATAGATTAATAGAAATGGATTAATTTAAGCTATAAGAACAGTTAGCAAGAAGCCTGCCACGGCCATACAGTTTGAAAGCAATATAAGTCTCTGTGTTTACTTGGTTGGGTCTGAGAGGCTGTGGGACTGGCAGGTGACAGAGATTTGTCCTGACTGTGGGCCAGGCAGGAAAACTCAAGCTACATTCTTCCTTGCAAATTCAGAATCTCCCAAACAGCTAGTTACTTGAGAAATCTGAGACACTGTAATGAGAGAAGACCTATGGTTTCAAATGTCAACTCGGTCACCAGTGAGTATCTCTTTCCATTTGAAAACTACCATGTGTTCTTCTTTGATGATGGACGTTGCTGAAGCTTTGGGATGGATGTGTGAAAACAGGAACAATAATAAAGCCCGTGGTAAGTTTCTGATGGGAGAAAGTGGGGAAATGTCCAGTTTCCCCACTACTAAGATAGTCCTGAGTACACAATTCCCTGCACCTGTATCCCAGGTCAATCATAATGAGCCCTCCCAACAATAAATCACATCCTGGCATCCAGTCACCTTGTCCTCCCTTGGGGACACAGTGCTCAGGGTCATTTCTATAGTGAAGTTAAGAACATACTATAAGTCCTGGATGTAAAAGCAAGTACACACTGATCCCAGAGAACAAAACAACATCTCTTCCCCTTTAGAACAGGACCTGGTACCAAATGCATAGCATTCTGTTATATCCAAATGAAAACAACTCACCAGTGATTTCTGACTTCAGTAGCCACTGATGTGACTCTTCTGTTTCACATGGTGATACTATGGGACCAATAGTGAATTACAAAACCTTTCATAAATACTTAAAAGTCACCAGTGTGGGCTGGAGAGAGTGCTCAGAAGTTAAGACCACTGACTGCTCCTGCATAGGACCCAAGTTTGGTTCCCAGCACCCACATAGTGACTCACAACCATCTGTAACTTCAGTTCCAGGGGATCTGGCAACCTCTACTGGCTTCCATGGGTACCAGGCATGCATATGGTGCACATACATACATGAAGTCAAAACAGCCAAATACATAAAATAAAAATAAATTAACTATTTACAAAAAAAGTCAGCAGTGTTCTGCCAATTCTAGTTGGACAGTGTGTTCCTAATAGTTGAGCAGATTCTTGGGAGTGGGTTAATGAAAACTATGTGTAAATATTTTACTTCCTCCTAAGCAATGGATGTGAAATATGAAAGTAACAATCATCAAAATACATATGACACAAAGAAGAGAAAAACATATGACACAAGCCTATAATTCCAGCCCTTGGAAGGCAGAGGCTGGAGGGTGACTGTACTGAGTCTATCCCAAGTTTAAACAGAGACAGAGAGAGAGAGAGAAGGAGGACAGAGGCAAAACACAGCCTTTATTTTGTTACTCAGAGCTAACCACTGTTACTTCCCCTCTCCCTCCTCTGTGCTCCCTCTCTCTCCCTCCCCTTCCCCCTTCTCCTTCCTTCCCTCCCTTCCCTTCCTCTCCTCTCCTCTTCCTTCCCTCTCTCCCCTCCCTTCACTCTTGCCCTTCCTCTCTCTCTCTCTCCATGTTTATATTTGCTTCCATTTCCCTGAGTCGGAGCTTACAATTTGTGAATTTTGGTGAGTACACCCTTTATACTGAAAATATCTATATCAAAGTTATTGTGGAGACTCTACAGATTACTATGAATAATTTGGGAGCCGTGTTCAACAAACAGAAATGTCTCGGTACATGTCACTTATTATATATTAATATGACTACTGAGTCACACCATACATGGCATTGTTACATACTTGTCTTGGAAAAAAATATACTTCTGCAGCATTTTAAATGTGTGGAGGGTGTTCTGTAATACGCACAATGCACAACCCTAATCTATTCACACAATTCCTTATTTTGGCATATTTTGTTGATCTCAGTTTTTCAGTATTGTGACCTTGTAATTACTCTCTAATCGGAAGTTTTGATAGGGCTAATTAATTCATGCTTCTGTCTTTATCTCATCCCATCCTAGCCCTTTTAGAAAAGAGCTCATGTGAGCAAAGATTAATGGGGTCAACAATAAACAAAAATGATATGGCAGAGAAGGGTGACAGGTTGTCAGGAATGGGGGGAAGCCTGTGGAAGATTACATGCATTTGGGATTTGATATAATAGAGAAAGTGTCCTTCACGTTGGCATGCAATCTCAATCAAACCGCTTAAAAATCTAAGTTTCTTACAAATTTTAGTAAGCGGTGCAGGCTTAAATTAGCAGTGCCTCTGTAATAACGGAATGAAAACACATCAAATAACTGCTCTACAGGCCAGGAGAGCTGAATCAAGTCTGGCCTCCTGGCATGGTGTGCACTAGGCAAGCAAAACATTGTTCTGTGTTTTAAAAGGTTGTGAAAAAGATGTAAGTTTTAACAGTTTTGTGTCTTTGTCTTTAAAATGTTACTTGCCAAGGAAAGGCTATCAACCAATTGAGTGAGAGAAGTGTGTATTTTAAACATATAGAGAGCTCCTGTGATCAATTACAGTGCCTTCTACCCCATAGATAATTCGGGCAAATTACCCAGTAGATAATTAATAAGAGATGGAATTCAAACTGAAAGGCTTCCTTCATTATTCAGAAACAAATGGCAAAAGAGAACTTCCTCACTCATCTACCTCTCTTTATTGGTTAGAGAGTATTACTTTTGTTTTGCTTTGTGTTGTGTTGTTTTGTTTTTTGAGGCAGGAGTTTCTCTGTGCAGTCCTACCTATCCTGGAAATTACTCTGTAGAACTTGGCAATCTGTCTGCCTCTGCCTCGCAAATGCTGGGTTTAAATGTGGCAACACACCTAGCTTGTACATACTTTTAGAAGATATTATTCTGTATTGTCTCTATAGGAAGGCAGGGAATTTCCAGCTAATGTAATAAATGTATTCATGAGTTTATGTTCTTTGGGGAAGCTGTAATGATCAGATTTTAATGAAAACAACTATTAGAGCATTGTTTCAAGTCCTGGGAGCTATCACAGGTCATATATAAGTGACTGACAAGCAGACTGTAAGGAAAACAATATTGCAAACAGCCTCATGGCCCTTCAATAGATGGCTATTTACTAAAACACAGAGTGAGGACCCTTATTCGGAGATTCAAAGAAGTACATGGGCACCACAAGAGTGAGGCCACATCCATGCAATGAAACTAACCATGCAGTGGACTTCTACTGTGCATTCTGCAGAACATGTAAAACCTAAAACGATTTCTGACCAAAGTGATGATGGGAATGGGACTCTCCCCAACACTGCTGTGAGCATGAACTTCATAGCACCATTTTGGGAGACTGCTTGGTAATCTGAGTGTGTTTTCTCCACTCACTCCCAGGTGTATGCCAAGGGAAACAAAACCTAAGCCCACTAAAATAGGTATACACAATAGCTGTATCCACAATGTTTAAAGACCAGAAACAAACCAAACAACCATAAACATTAATGGACAAACACTGCATGTTCTCCCAATAAAACAACACACTGAAATAAAATAAAATAAAATCCTGATGTGTGAGAGCAGAGATAATTGACAGGCACGGTGATGATTAAGTGAAGCCAGCCACAACCAGGTACATGGTGACATTTAACAGATACCAGGTTCAGAGACAAGCAATCTGTTTAGTCTATTGATGTGGGCATTGTTTTTTATACGATTCCAAGAGTATGGGGAGGGGGGAGGCACACACAGACAAATACAGTTATATAAAAAGCCTCTATGCGGTATAAGATATAATCAGATGAAGAGGCAGCCTGTGGAATGAAAAAAAATTGCAATCATGTATGTGATATAGGGCTACTATCACAAATGTATGAGGAACTCGGCAACAACAACAAACAATAATTTAAAATGTGAAATTCTCAAATGAAGACATACAAAGCACCAATAGGAAAGTGAAAATAAAAACTAAAAAGCTCAACATAATCAGGAAAATAGAAATTAGAATCATATCAAAGTACTACTCCACATTCATTAATGTGGCCACTGTATAAAGGTAAAATACAGCACATGCTGTTGAAGGCGTAATAGAAATCTCTTGTCCACTGCTGGTGGGAATGTGGAAAATTTTTCTCATGAAATTAAAAATCAAGATATCATAGGAAATAACCTTCCCTCTAATAAGTATACCCACATGAAATTAAATAAGTGAACAAAAGTAATACATAAGTGATATTCATATGCCAAAAAAGGGACCAACCTCAGAGCCCCTCAACTGAAAAAGAGATGAGGAAAGTGTGGTCCATGTGCACAGGGGAACACTGGTCAGCCTTTGTGACAATACAGATAAACGAGGAGGGACATCTTTGTTGACTGAACTAAGCAAAGCACAGAAGACAGATCCTGCCTGAGTCCATGTACGTGCAGAATCCAAAAACACTGAATCCAAAGAAACAGTGAGTGCAATTATGACATCTTGATCTTCGGGTTTAGTGGTTGGTGAAGAGCTGGGTAAATGATTCACTATAAATCAAGAGGTCTATTGTATAATATGGTAGCTACAGTTTGCAACAGTGTATCATATTCTTCACACACAAAATAAGATACATATGTGAAATAATGGATATGTTAGTTATCTCAACTGATCCATACTCTACAGTGTATAGATTTTTATAATGTCATGTCATGAAACAAAAAATTATTTTTTTTCTTTTTTAGTTTTCAATGAAAATAATTTAGAATGAGTCAGAAGCAAACAAATAGTTCAACATGTTAAGAACAAACTTTGCGCTTGCTTGACAGCTTGGTGCTTAAGAGTCCTTATTGCTCTAGCAGAGGACTGGAGTTTGGCTTTTAGCACCCCATCAGTGAATCCCAACTGCCTTTAACTCCAGCTCCAAGGTATTTGGTGCCCTCTTCTGGCCTTCAGAGGCATGATTGTGTATGCATGTGCATACACACACACACACACACACACACACACACACACACACAGAGAGATACAGAGACAGAGACAGAGACAGAGACAGAGAGACAGAGACAGAGACAAAGACAGAGACAGAGAGAGATCAAAATATAGTGAAATTTAAAAAGTGATTTCTAAACATTTTCAATTTAGCTCCTTGTCACTTAATAAAACAGGGAAGCCCACATTTTTTTTCTGAAAACCTATCATCTTAGTGATTTGGGTCAACATTGAAAGTGAATTTTATTCGATCATTTTCCCTTGAGATGAAAAACTCTGGAATTCAAGTGAAGTACCTATAATGTCATTTCCATCTGAAGTGCTTCTTAATTACAACTTTTGCTTAATATGGGGAGAAATAGTTATGGTAATAGAGATCAGAACAATGTCTGCTTCTGATTATACATGGTATTACTTGTAAGAGCTCTAATTCAGTATTCCTTGAAGCATATGTGAGGGTGTGTGTGTGTGTGTGTGTGTGTGTGTGTGTGTGTGTGTGTATTCACTTTGGTTTTATTGAGGCAAGTCTCTTGCTGGACCTGAAGTTCACTGATTCAGCTCACTAACTGGAAAGGTAGCTCCAGGAATCCACTTGTCTCTGCCTCACAGGGCTGGGATCACCTGAAGTCCCCAGTTTTTGCAAGGGTGTTAGAGATTTGAACTCAGTTCCTTATGCTTGTGGGCCAAGTACTTTATCAACCCAATCATCTCCAAAGCCCCCTAATTCAATTTTCTAAAACCAGTTCGCCAGTGTATACCAACTTCTGTTTGTTTGTTTGTTTGTTTGTTGTTGTTGTTGTTATTTTCAGTGGAGCTACATGATGAGGTTCTAGACTACCTCAGACTTTAACTGCAGAAATTTCCTGGTGACAGTATGAAGTGTCAGGCTTTAGCAATATTCCTTTGTAAAAGTTCAAGATCATAAAAATCTCACTCTAATGGGGCAGAACATTAGAGATGTTGTGTCCGACCTTCTGAAGCAGAAAGTGGAGTCAGAAACAGAGGCAGAAGGTGTCGGAGGAAGCATAGTCTCTGGGATGATAAGAAAAAAGATAGAAAAAGGCAATAAATCCTTGAAATAAGAATGAAAGGGCAGAAACAAAACTTTGGAAATGTAGATAAAACAAATTAAATGCTTAGACATAGAAGCACAAGAGTAGTGTGATTAATTCACTAAAAATACATGCTCCTGGATCTCGCTGTACAACCACTGAAACAAAATTATTCTGAGTTGAGTCTTAGGTGTGATATAAGATGTGCATGCTCATGCCCCATTTGTCTTGTTTTCTCCATCCTAAGAAGCTGCAACTCCACTGGGGCTAGTGGAACTCTGATATTCTCAGGTTGAAAAAAATTTCCCTTCATATCTATAACATATGAGCATGCTCATAGCAGGAAGGTGTCCCTGTGAGTAGAAATCAGAACGTATTTCCATTGATTCATATTTCTTAAGTGTTGGAAAACAACATATATTTGTCCCTTCAGAAGGTATTGGCATCTGATGGGGGTGACGGAGTGTTATAGGCACCCAGTAAAGATGGCAACCAAAGGCTAAACCCATCAAACACTACTTCTGTATCCTGGCTAACTCAGCCTGCTCATTTGGAAATCAGACCAAGGCTGAAATTCAACTCATGAAGCTGTTAGCATACAGTGAGAACTTATTGACGTGTAGTTGTTATTTATCTTTACACATCCTACCTACACATAATCAGGCACCTTTGTTCAGATTATTCCAGAAGCTAATAGAATGCCTGTAGGTTTTAGCTAGGAATTCTCATAGAAAGGTGCCTCTCTAAATCATTTGTTGGAGATATAATCCCTAAATTCACGTTAATGGGTCTTGTAGGTGAGCCATTGGTAATTAACTAGCATGTGAGGAGAAGGGGGAACCCCCACTGTGGCTTCATAGGCTCCATAAGAGGAGATAACTAAGCTAGCAGAACTGAAAGTTCTCACCGGATGTTGGTGCCATCCATCTGCTTCAAATTCCCAACCTCCAGAACTGTGTCCTAAATGGCCCTTTCTTATTTATAAACATGTATATGCTAACAAGAAATGGACAGAGGCATTCTTCAAATCTTCAGTTCACTGTGTTTGTGTTTCCTCATACTGCAAACCAAGCTCCAAAGCCACACGACATATCTAACTGAGCAATATCCCTTGTGAAAAATCTCACTCACAGCGTTAGCCTATTCTAACCCAACCAGGCACATAGAAAAGACTCAATAAATATTTGTCCAATGGGTGAACAAACAAAAGGATCCATTCATTTATTTACAAAGCTATTATTCTAGCTAGAGAGATGGCTCTGCGTGAAGAGCCCTTATAGCTGACCCAGGTTCAGCTCCCAGCATCTACATGGCGGCCCACAAATGCCGAGAACTCTAGTTCTAGTGGATGCAACACCCTCTTTGGGCATAAACACATGCAAGCAGCACACATGCACAAACATAATATAAACCAATGTTTAAAAATAAAATAATAAAGAGCAACTATCATTAATTTAATAGGATCATGTGGTCACTTTCTTTTCTTTGACAACCTTAATAAGGTAAAGAGAGTGACCTTTCCAAGAAGAGAGACGAAAGCAAGGGTTGTTAGTATGAACAAGCAGGAGAGCCAGGCAAAGCATCTCGGGTTTGTCTAATTACACAGTTTGGGTTATGAACACTCTTATCATGCTTGCTTCCTGTCACAAAAGAACAGTGACATAAACTAGAGCTGATCTGAAACTCTGCCCTAAGATTTATTAGTGACAAAACTGGAGATAAAATACCACAGTAAAAGCATGTAATAAATATTCCATAAACAGAATGCACATGGCCAAATTAAATATTTAATAGTGTCTTTTATCAAGAAAAAATATCTTTGAAGGCAGGAAATTTAAGCAAGTGGCTACAACTTCAGATTAGTTATGAAGATGAACTCAGCTGCACAAAGCCATACTTTCCAGTGTAGGACAGCAGGACACACCACAAAAGACACGTAGTTTATATTTCAAGCTCTTTTTCCATCTTACAAGCATATGTTCACAGAGATCTCAGAACCCTCTGACAAGCAAGATAACCTTGAAATTAAAGAGTAATGATTCATGTGCAGCTATGATAGGAGTCTGTATGTGGTGGTTTGAATAGATATGGCCCCCATGGACTCATGTGCTTGCATGCTTGGCCCATAGGAAGTTGTACTATTAGGAGGTGTGGCCTTGTAAGAGTAGATGTGGCCTTATTAGAGGAAGTGTGTCACTCTGGGGGCAGGCTATGAGGTCTCATATGATCAAGTTACACCCAGCGTGACAGTCTCCTGCTGTCTGCAGATCAAGATGTAGAAGTCACAGCTCCTAATCCAGCACCATGTCCGTCGGCATGATGATAACGGACCAACCCTCTGAAACTGCAAGCCACCCCATTAAATGTTTTCCTTTGTAAGAGTTGCCATGGCCATGGTGTCTCTTCAGAGCAACAGAACACTGACCGAGACACTGTATAAACGTCTTAAATGTCCAGAAAGCTTCTGTGAAGGTTCATTTAAAATGTTAGCTAGATGAAAACTAGAACTACCGGGAGACAGACCCCAAGGCAGGCCCCTGGGGGATTATCCTGAACCGATTCATTGAATTGGGAAGACTTGCTCATTGTGGTGACACCATTCCCTGGTCAGGGTTCTAAGGATGTATAAAACTGGAGAGTTAGCTAAGTACCAGCACTCATTACTCTCTTGTTCCTAACTGTACATGAGTTGTGATCAGCTGCCTCAAGCTCCCAATGCCTTAACTTCCCCACTTTGATGGACTATACCCTTGAACTGTGAAATTCACCTCCCCCTGGCAAGAATTGCTTTTTATCAGGGTATTTTATTACAGAAATAGGAAAATCAGCTTCCAAATAAAATCTAAATAATTGGTTCAAAAATTCATTTCCCAAGAGGCTATTCGATGTGTACTGCCATCATTTACACACACACACACACACACACACACACACACACACACACACACACACAGAGAGAGAGAGAGACAGAGAGATTAAAAAGAGAGACAGACAGACAGAAAGAAAGAGAAAGAAGAAAGACAGAGAGAGAGAAACTGAAGGGCAGTACAGACTGTGTTCAGGAAGCATTATTACCCTTAAAATCACACCCAAGATGGCTGCCACAGTGGATCAGTTCATTCTGCCAACTTCTACTGAGGACTGTCAGTTAATGTCTTTAGATCCAAGTGATGAGAAGGAATTGGGCAGATACAATCTCTTCTTTAGTTTATTTTAACATGTGCTCAGCATCTGGCCCATTTCCCACTTTAATTTCAGATAAGAAAACTACTCATAGTTAATGCAACACAACATTTTGATGAAATAGACAGGTAGGTCACAAATACTCAAGCTAGGTGGAGCTGGGTTTTAGGGACAGAGTAGGTTTTAAGGAGGGACTTTTGATATGGGACCCAGAGCACAGCTGAGGCAATAGAATGAAGGAAAACATGGAAGAAGATTATTGTAGAGTCAAGATGTAGAAAGGATGAAAATCATTGAGTTGAACAAAGATTGTCATGATTCATCAGCAGGCTTTCTTTGTAAATGATCAGACACTTTTTTTTTTTTTTACTTTGTACGCTATAAGATTTCTATTGTTCCAACTCAAGTAGGTCATCCTGTTTCAGAGCATCTATAGGCAACATGTAAAGGATCTGCACTATGTTTCAATAAAACTTTATTTATAGGAACAAGCCTGTGGTGATGTTTTATCTGGCAACTTGATCCAATTTACAATTGCCTCAGAGGAGAGTTCTAACGGGGAGTTATGTAGATCAGGTTGACGTACGGGCATGTCATGAGGAATGGGTTGATTATTAATAGATATAAGAAGATCCAGTCCATTGTGGGTAGCAGCACTTCCTAAACAGAGGATCATAAAGTGGATAAGCAAGAAGAAAGCTAGCTGAAGGCCAGGCGGTGGTGGTGTACGCCTTTAATCCCAGCAGGCGGATCTTTGTGAGTTTGAGGCCAGCCTGATCTACAGAGCAAGATCCAGGAAAGGTGCAAAGCTACACAGAGAAACCTTGTCTCAAAAAAAAAGAGAGAAGAAAAGAAAAGAAAGAAAGCTAGCTGAGAGCAGATGAGAATGGGTCCAGGCGTTTATTCTCTGTGTTCTTGACTGGACTTGAAGTGACTGGCTGCTTCAAGTCCCTGCCGTGACTTCTCTGAATAATGGAGCGCAGCCCAGAGTTGTAAGCCAAATCAACCCTTTCCTCTAACTTACCTTGTTCATTTACTGGGACATTTCATCAAAAGAGCAGAAAGGAAACTAAAATAGGCCCTATTTGGACCTTGAACTAATTTACAAAAATTTGCCATATTTCCAGTAAACATACATTATTCATACTTCTTCCTCAAAAGTAAGTTTATACTGTTTCCATTCCTGTAACAATTCATTGAAGTCCAAGCCCCTAGATTCCTAAAGTGTACTGATACATTAATTTTAACTCGGCCTTATTTTAGTGCTTCACGCCAACACCAGAAGTAAGATTTTTACACCATGCATTAATAGTGAAAACTATTTTTATTTATATGCAAAATACCACCATCCATGGATAATTAATATTCCAATAAGTTATAGCCACTCCACCACATCATGCATTATGAAACAGGAATAAAATAATCTATGGGATGTTGCAGCTTGGAAGAAAGCAAGAAGAGACTGTGCATGACTATGGTGTCCTAACTGATGGCTCTGCCTTTCATAGGTGACACCAACTTGCATTTTAATTGTTCTATAAATCAGTCTATTTCCCTCTCACGTGTTTTTCCTTCAGGATATAGGGATGGTTACAAGAGAAAAATACACACGCGCACACACACAGACACACAGACACACACACACACACACACACTATAAAAAGTAGTCAGAATACTGACAGTCTGTCTAAAAGATAAACAAGTCTGCTGAACGGTGGTGGCACACGCCTTTAATCCCAGCACTCACTCGGGAAGCAGAGCCAGGCGGATCTCTGTGAGTTCGAGGCCAGCCTGGTCTACAGAGTGGGATCTAGGACAAGCACCAAAAATACACAGAGAAACCCTGTCTCAGAAAAAAACAAAGTTTAAAAAGTCTTATTTATTTGCTGAAATTGACCTCGATTTCAGAAGTTGTATGCTACAGTTACTATTACCTTTCTTGAATAGAAATTCCAAATTGAACACTGAATTGTTGTAGAGCTTATTTTCCATCTTAGGCCATAAAAACCTTGAGAGCAGAGTGCTCTCTTACTCATCCCAATCTCTTAGACAGAAGATGTGAGAACACCTGCTTGTTGTTAGCTGGGGATGGAGAAGAGACTCTGCAGGCAGCTGGCCAGTGGGTATTTTGGAAGTGACAGCTGAGCCAATTATGGAAGGTGTGATCAAGAGGTCTCTTTGTACACACAGCTTCAGAAATGGACACATCTTGGTTCATTGGAATCTGTATTCATGTGTCATTCTTTTCTATGTGTGCATGCATGTATGTGTGAATGCATCTGCATGTGTGTAGGTGTGTGTGCAGGTGCAATTGCCCGTGCACACACAGAGGCCAGAGAAAGATGATGTGTGTCCCTTTCTGACACTCTTTACCTTTTTCTCCTGAGACACGATCTCTCACTGATCCTAGAGTTAGGTGGGTAACCAAAAAGCTGCCGCAATTCCCCTGTGTCCACCTCTCTCCTTATAGGGGTTCTAGGCTTATGAACAACCATGCATGGCTTTTTATGTGGGCATTGGGGATTTAAAATCAGATCCTCTTGCTTTCACAGCAAGCTTCTCTAGGTACTGAAGCATCTCTCCAGTACTGGTATGTTAATTCTTCAACTCAAACTGCAAAACCAGGAGCTGAGGAGATGACTGGGTATGAAAAGCTTGCTACACAAATATAATGACCTGAGTTTTGATCCCTAGAGCGTTAAAAAAAAAAAGTAGAAAAAGTTGGGAAAGGCAGCCAGCAGTTGTAATCCCAGTTCTGGGGAGACAGAGACAGGCAGACACCTCGAACTTGCTCAGCAGCCAGTCTAATTGAATTGGTGAGCCCTGGGTTTGATGAAAGACTTTGTCTCAAAATGTAAGGTGGAGAGTGACTGAGGAAGACACCTAATGTTAACCTCTGGACTCCACGCACACGCACCAGCACACACACATGCACACACATATAAGTTAACACATATACTTGAATGAAGTAGTCACTCAAGGAACTTCCCTGAACCTCAGACATTCTGGATGAGAGAGTCACCCTGGCACTCCACAACTTAAAAGCCAGTGTTGTATACACTGCTTCTTTTCCTTTTCAAAGTTCCCAACACGGTAAAAACTTACTTTGATGCCACTATTCATCCTAAGATGGCAATGATTTCACTTTTACTATGATTACTGTTAGTACAACTATATAATTGGTAATTTTCTCAAGATCACAGCTATTTGTGAAGACAACAGGAGTTCAAATCAAACAGTAGAATATTGGCTTCTGAAACTGCTAATAAAGATAGAACCATCCTCAAAAATGACCAAATTTATGATTTCTAAGCTTTTTCCATTTCTCCTCATTGATTACTTTTAGTCTGCCTCTTTCTGTTTCTTTTATCTTCCAAGGAGAAAAAGTCTCTTTCTTATCAAATTCACATTGCTACTCATTATAAAAGCAATGCAAAACTACACAAAAAATATAAGGATAATAAAATTAATATTTAAGTATTTAGCCATAGTTTATTATTATGGTTTGAATTAGCAGACCTTTTCATTTACTAAATTTGATTTATATTTTAAAATAACACAAAGTTTTAAATTCCATTATGGTATTTTCAAGCAAGGTCCATTTGTAACATTTACCTAAATTGTGCTAATATTAATAAAAGCTTAGGAGTCAGAAATTGAGATTAAAACCTCATAAATCCAAGGAACAGTGGAGAAGCCATCAGCTGACCCTACTCTACATGTTCTCCTGATCCAAAATCCCCCAAGTTCCTCTCAGCTCCTCCTTCTCTCTTCTTGTCCCTCTCTATCTGACTTCCTCAGTCCTCCAACATCTCTATGGCTACTCCTGGTCAGCCAATCGCTGATTCCGTCCTTGACTCAAGATGGCTTTATTGACACCGCAGAGTGGCAGTGTGAGCAATTCTGCTGCAACACACATTTGAGGAGATTCTCCACTCCCAGTCTCCCATTTCTGCAGCCCCCAGCACCACTTGCCAGGGGCCCTGTCTCCTTTCTGGTTTCAATGTCATGTGTGTCCTTTTTCTGTCCACCACCACCTCTGCATCCTTTTCTCACCCTGGCCTCCTCTCTAGTTTCTCAGGCTTTATACACACGGAAACCTATTTACATACATGTATACTTTGCAAGCTAGGATCTATATGACAGAGCATTTTATCCTTCTGAGTTTGGGTCACCTCACTTCACACCACCTTTTCCAGAATGGATTGTCAGATGTTTAGAATTAGAAATGTTGTGCACACTGTTGTTACAGGCGCCACTTGCTCTCTTGAGACTGTCAGTCCTCTTCTATGTCAAAGCGCTCCATATCTTTACCAGTGCATATGATTTAAAAAACAGCAGAAGTGATAACAATTTACCCTCCTTCCTTTGCAGCTTATTGCAAGGGTATGAAAAAGTTCAAAATAAACCAGCTGATGGGGCAAATATCATCCTCTAGGAATTTGTTACAAATATTGTCTTATACCCCTCCATTTCCACTTTTCTTTCTTATTCTACTATGCTGAATACAGATGCAGCAGATGATTCATTGGCCACAGTTTTGAGGTACAAAGACTAGGATTCCCCTGCCCGCCCTCCCCCCCCAAAAAACTGATAAAATGAAGGTAAAGTTTCTGATCTGGAGAAACAGAAGCAGGACACACTTTTCACCATTTCTTAGCTGCTATACAAGAGAGAACTCTGGCTTTTGCTGTCTATGATTACTTTGAGTCTATTTTACCCATAATCCATAAGTACACTTACTTAGTGACATAAATACTTGAAAAAGTTTTTACTTATCATTTGTTAACTACAGCTGTTTACATGTGAGATAGTATTTAGGAGTGAATGAGATAATAAGGCATGACCTCTACCTGTATCAAATCCATTAAAAAATATATGCATGTGCACAGACAATGCTAAATGATGTATACATTTAAAAACTGAAGCATAAATCTTATTAATCTTATCAATAAAAACCAGGAGTCAGATATTGGGGTAAAAACTTGAAAGATCAGAGAAGCAGGAGAGCAGCCAGAGTCACTTCCTTCCTCTTCCATTCCTCCAGTCCACAAAGGCCAAGATCCTCTCTGCCCCGTTTTATGACTTCCTGTCTCCTCTCTGTACAGACCTCCAGACCTCTATGGTTAACTAGTGGCTAGCTCTGCCCTCTGACACCAAGCAAGCTTAATTGTCAGAACAGAAACAAAATATCACACAACAAAAAACAGATCTTATGACCTCATGACCAGTTATGAAAGCTGTGAAATTTTAATAAGAACTTTTAAAATTAATGAAATTTATTTTCAAATTTCAAAACTAATTAACTTACAAGATTAATTTCTAGAGTTAATTTTACATGGGTCCTAGATAGACTTTATAATACAACCATAGAAATTCAAAGATATTTGAGAATACAAATCCATAAAAAAGGGCAGACATGGTGCTCACTGATAGGATAATTGTTTAGCATTCAATAAGCCTTGGATTCTAGTTCCAACACCTGATAAACTGTAGTAGACCTGTAATATCAGCTTAGGTGGATGGATGCAGGAAGGTCAAAAGTTCAAGGTCATCCTCAGAAATCTTCCTAGGAAGATCTCTCTTTTGTTGTAATAAAAATACTAATTAAACCAAGTCAGCACAGGAGAGGATATTTTTGTTTGATGTTTTGTTTTGCTTATGCTTCCAGGTCACAGCCCATCACCAAGAAAGTCAGGGCAGGAGCTCACACAGGAGCAGAGGAAGGCATCAAGGAGGAGTGTTACTTGCTGGCTTGCTCCTTGTGGCTTGTTCAGACTACTTTTTAAACAACCCAGGACCACGTGTCCAGGGCTGGCACCTCCCACAGTGGGCTGAACACTCCCTCTAATTGTTCCTTAAGAAAATGCCCCAAAGACCAAGAAAATGCCTACAGGCCACATGATAAAGTTCCCTTTTTCAATCGGAATCTAGATTCTGGCAAGATGACAAAAAACTAGGGAGCATAGTTACATAGTGAATTAGTCAGCTTGGGATATAAGAGATCCTGTCTCAGATTTTGAAGGAAGAAAGGAAAGACGGAAGGAGGGAGGGAGGGAGGGAGGGAGAAAGTAAAGGAGAAAAACTTCAAATTATTGTGCAATGTATTACCACCTCGCCAAAATTGGATCAGATGCAATTATCACCAGATTTCAAATGAAAGCTGTTGTGGTTTTGAATTTAATGACAACACCTGAGTTATTTATGACTTGAGAGTCACACACATCCTTGGGAGGACTCCTTAAATCACTTTTATTTCCTCCGTGAGTTTGTATCAGTGTTGTATCTGATTCAGGACCAGATTTGGGCTTAAGGTTCTCAGTGACAAAAGTTGTTGATTGAGAGGAAACCGGAGGACCAGCCAGTCTCCAAGGATGTGAGTTACTATCCTGGTGCTTCCTATGGCAGCACAAACTGGCAGACCCCTTCCCTGTCCTCCCTCATAGCTGCTTCCTTCTTACTATATGCCAGCTGCAGGTACCTCTGCTAAAACATTGGGGTGAATCCTGCTCATCAACCTTGACTTGACTGGTTGGTTTTCTATAGCTGAAATGTTCCTTCCCAGACATGATGGTTTCTTCAGAACATCAATGTGAATTTCTCAAGAATGTCTTATGGACTTCTGCTATCATGCCTCTTATGTTTTTATTACTTTCTGGGATGTTTGGGTTTTCATTATGTATACAAGTGTTTTTGTTTGTTTGTTTTGTTTTCGTTTTTGTTTTTTGTTTTGTTTTGTGTGTGTGTGTGTGTGTGTGTGTGTGTGTGTGTGTATGTGTGTGTGTGTGCGTGTGTCCTCTTATATGTCCAGGTGCACATTGTATACATCTGTGTGGAGGCCAGAGGCCAGACTCAAGCATTATCCTCTGCTACACTGTCCATCCCCTTTGAGACAAGGTGTCTCATTGATCAGGGTTCATCCCAGGGATCCTCCTGTCTCCACTGCCCCAGAGCTGAATTACAATCATGTGATACCATATCCAGCATTTTTACATGGATCAGGAGAACAAACAGATCCTCAAGGGGAGAATTTTGTTGTTCAAGCTCTCTCCCCATCCTGTGCTTTTGATTGCTTCTTCTTCTTAAGTCCCATTTACTGTTCATCACCCACTGCCTGAATTTCTCCAGGCCTGTTTGATTGACTCAGTACCTCATGGTACCCAGCACACAGGTCACCAGTTAGCATTTGTGGATGCTCCAATGAATAAGTCAGCATTTCTCTTTAATTCATGCAGTGTTTTAGACTCAGTATGCTCATTTTTCCACTCTACAAAAACCCTGGTCATGTGGTCAGTAGCTGGACAGTTATGAGAGTTTATAAATAGAGTCTCCAGGTGGAAATGCTGCTATCATATGTCCCATAAATATCATCTGTGAATGCAGTAAAGGATTCTAAAGCAATGGCAAACTAACAGCAGCCCACCTGCTTACCCCATGCAGCTGCAAAGGGTATCTTCACATATCATGGCCGTCATTTGATGAGCTGTGTCCTTCTCAATAACTTCACTACCATTATTTATTTATTTATTTATTTATTTATTTATTTATTTAGTCCATTGAGTGGGTCCTGGAAAACTCCGCATTCCTCCTGACCTGTATTTCGGGCGCTGATAAACAGAGACATCTCGAACGATAGATGACCAAAGAGCAAGCTAAGAAGGAGACAGGAAGCTAACTGGAGAAACCACTCAAAAGTGAGTTTCTGTGACAGTCTGGACCACTGTATTTTCAAGGATCGTGGCTGACATTTGGTCAGGTATATATTAAAATGACTTATTCTCAAAGTATAGAAGGATGTCACCCATAGTAACTTGGAAGAAGAAAACTTTTAGATCTGGTACAGAACTCACAAACAGGAGACTGCCAGTGGAATGTCGACTCATTAATATTAAAATGGGGCTTCATCTTTCCTGCTTGTCTAATTTATTTGGTCTGAAAGCTTTTAACTTTTAAACTGAATCCAAGTGTGAACACTTGCAATTTAGTGCCTCTTGTGAAACTTATCTGTTCAGACGGCATGAATATTCTTCCAACCGAAGGGATAATAGGAAAGGAAATTAATTATATTTTAACTTTCCAATCTCATTTTCACTTCACAAGAGCTATGCAGGATAACTATTAACCTTTCATTTTAAATGAAAAATTTAAAGAATTACCATCAGGTAATTTCTAACTACAACAAAAAATGATCACACATCGTGGATACCTTCCTGCCAAAAATATCATCCTGAAATGTAGATTGGTACAGCATCATATCACAGTTTTTTTAGCAGATGCCTGTCCCCATTGTATTCATAGATACTCAAGCAAAAGTTCATGGAATTGATAGTTATCACAATAGAGAAGTCTTAAAAATAAGATCATTTTAAACAACTTTTATCCCCGCAAATGCAGAAGAGTATTTATGTCTTTCTGATGTAAAAATCCATTCATTAGACAAAACATATAAATTTATTTTAAAGTCTCTTGTTAGCTTTAGATTCCAAAGAACAAAGCAATCTGGTTTGTTTTTATCCCGTATGTCACAGAATCTACAGATTTAAACTTCCCTGATTTATATGCCAAGGGGATCAAGTCTTGTCACTTCCCAACTTAAAACCCTGCAAGTAGGGCCCTTCTGCTTTGGGCATAAAGCTTATAATCCCCTATATGCCTGATCAAACAGCTGCTCCCCACTCCAGCTTCATCTCCCTCCACTTGTCTTTCAGAATCTTCATTCCACGCAGAAGCACATCATGGCTCTTCAGCTGCTGTAATCTGGACACTGAGCTCCATTGTTTTCTTCCCTTTCATGCTATGTTGGAGAGGGAAGACACCTCTCACATGCCTGTTACTTACTTTCCCTGGTTGCCTCAGGCAGCAATAGAACTAAATAAGGCACTTATTGATTTCAAACATTGATATTTAGTTTATTAAAAAATTTTACATTAATTTTTAACTTTCAAATAACATTGCATTTAAATAAGACTTGTCTTGATTACTGGTAATTTTTTTGTGTCGTTTTTTTCTTTGAAAATGTCATCGTACATGTATGCAACATATGTACTTATATCCAACCTCCACCTCACTTCCTCCTAGGCTCCCCTCCCCATGCCTCGCTCCCAACTTCATGTCCTCCTCTTACTTTTGTTTTTTGGGGATTTTTTATAACCCACTGAATCCAAAACAAGTGCTATATATACATGCAGGGATGGGAAGCCATTCATTAGAGCATGGCCAGCTTACCAGGGACCACTCCCTTAAAAAAAAAAAAAAACTTACCCTCCCCCACAGTAGTCATCAGCTGCTAATAACTCACAGCTAGGGGTGGGGCTTCATGGTCCCTCCCCCATCCCTATTGCAGTGTTGGCTGGCTTGATCTGGCACAGATAACGCACAAAAAGCACAGTTTGAGTTCAGTGACCATGTGATGAGTGCAGTGACCACATGAACTCCTGGAAACACTGTTGTGCTGTAGTTTCCCATTACAGTTGGCTCTCCCGATCTCTCTACCCCCTGTCCTGTGATGTTCCAAGTGATAGAGATGTCTCCTCTAGAGCTGAACACTCCATGGACACTAATTCTCTCCACCTTGACAAATAAACCACAAAAGAAGCTCCTCTCACAAGAAGAGCTGATCTCACCTAGGAGAATAGAGATAGGTATTTAGAAGGAAGTTTGATGCTTTGTCAACGTAGCAACAACGGTGATAATCATTACACATCCTGAGGTTTGCCTCTTAAGGAGAGCAAGGCACTATGGCCCCTTACCCTTCTCATTCCTCGCATCTTCCTGTATACAACTTGATTTAGAAGGATAGTAGCTTCCGTCGAAGTTCTAGGACATTGGAAGATTTAGAAGTCTGGTTATCTAGAAAAGAGGACCTGGCTGTCCAACCAATTCCTTGATAAATATAAACTCTCTCACAGCATTTTCTACAAGCCACACTCAGCCTATCAATGTCATTGTTCCTCTATAAGAAAGCCAAATAAAGTGGGTCCATAAGCCTACATCACGTAATCCCAAGAAATCATATTATCCTTGCACCAGATCATACTGATGTTAGGTTTCACACTGGACAACTGGGCATCAGAACTCCCATTTACAGGTCTCCTAGTCTACGGTCCCTCAATGGCCATTGCTCTTGTCTAATGGCCACTGACCCTCCTTAAATAGTTGGTCACAGCAAAAGAGATTTGAAGGGAGGTGGTTAGGGATATGAGAGAGTGAGGTCTGGGAAAGCAGGCTAGGGCTAGATCGCAGAATATTTTCTCAAGGGGGCAGCACAGCCCCCTAGGAAAACACAGAGTAGGTACATCACCAGAAGCAGCTGGCTGGATGCCCAGGGGCTTCATGGGAGTGAGGATCTCTACTCCCCTGCACTCTTGCTTGGCCCCCTGCTGTAAGCCCTGGATGGCAACACTTACAGCACCAGCTTCATTCTGCTTTAGTCAATGCCGGGAGGATGAGCCCTGTGGGAACATATTTCACAAAGGTCTGGGACTCACCAAAGTCCAACATGAAGGTCATTGCATACACATGGGGCTTAGTGCTGGTGGAGAACCACACCCCTACATATATAAGTAACTGAAACGATTGTGGTTCCTGAACTAGGACAAAAGCTATCAACCACCAATTCATAAGGCATATTTAAAGTATTCTGAAGTGGAATTCCACAAAAATTTCCCCAACACTGACCATCTTTTCATCTCCCCTGCCCCCTGCATCCCACTCATGACACTCCCATAGATTTTCCATCATCCGAGATGATAGCTCAAAGACAAGTTCCTCCATAAAGCTTTGGCTGGCCTTCAAAGCCAAGGGTGTGAGGCTATTACACAGTCAAGCCAGCTCATCAGAGCAGAAGGCTTTCAAGGGCATGCAACCCACCTCAGTATTGAATTCTAATGCTGAACTGACAGAAAGCATCCCAACCCATCACTTGAGCAACTGGGTATAGCTTTATTCCAATAAGACTTTATTCACTAAAATAGGAAGCAGACCAGATCTGACCTGGAGGCTGCTCTCTGGCTGTGACTACTCAATCTATGAATGTCAGACTTTGTCCACCAGGACCTATCATCCTACTGGCTTCTAGGGTTCCAGTGAGGGCTCCAGTGATACTCGTAAAGTATTTGATAATATTGAATGAATTTCCTTATTATGGACTTGTTTAATTCTTATGTGTATGAGAGTTTTGTCTACACCTATGTCTGTGCACCATGTGTGTGTGCTTGGTATCTACTGAGTTCAGTGAACAGCACCTGATCCTCGGGAACTATAGTTACAGGATGGTTTCCAGCTTCCATGTGGGTACTGGGAAATTAGCCCCCCAGTCCTCTTGAAGAGCAACAATTGCTCTTAACCACTGAACCACCCCTCCAGGCCCTGAAAGGATTTCTTAATGTGAAAACTTAGCTACTGTTTCCACCTTTATCTGGCAATACTGAAAAGCAGCAGTCTCCATTTATAAACCTACTCCAGGGGTGGAGGAATGGCTCATCCATTAGAAGCACTTCCTCTTTCAAAAGACACAGGTCTGGTTCTTAGCAATCACTTGGCAGCTAACAACTATGTGTAACTCCAGTTGCTACCCATAAGACATGCAGTATTTCTTTTTGTTCTCAGAAAAGTTTAACAGTTCCTCTCCAAAGGAAAAAGAAAGAAAAACCTCATGTCCTCAGCAAGGTGATTGAATTCAGTTGAGTTTAACACAGAAGCAGTGTGGGCCTGACAGAGTGACCCCCGCCCGGATCCAGAATGCTCTCTTGGGGGAGCTGGTGTTCCCAAATCCCTAAGGCAAACACAACGCCACCCAAAGCACCGGCTTTCCTTTTAAGCATCAATATGGGACATTACTTACAGGTGGCTTAAAACACTTTCCCTCCTCATAAGTACACTTCATTGTTAATGCCTGAGATGATAATTATGAAAACCGATGTAAAGAACCACTTAGGGGTGAGAAAAAATGCCATTGGGACTACAGAAGCAATGTGACATGGAGCTCATTATGGTCAGTATTCACCAGGAGTAGTTCATGCAGGGAAAACCAGAGAAAAAGATAAAAGTGAAAGGCTTTTGTTTCTATATATTTTTAATCTGAATCTTTGCTAGTACCCAGTTAACACTGATCTCGTCGGCAAGGATCCGAAAAAAGAAACATTCTGTATTCCAGTTGCAAGACTAAAAGGCAAGACGAAAGTGAGGTTCTTCAACAATTTCTTTTCCATTTCTATCCCTTTTACTTAACATTTATCAACAGACAGAACTCTAGGCATTGGTGAGTGTGTATGACTGTGCGTGTGCACATGCTTTGATGTGTGTGTGCGGTGGTCAGAGGACAATCTCAAATGTCCTCCATGCCTTGCAGTTTGTTAGAAGAAGGGTCTCTGCTGCTTGCCACTGTGCTGTGCATGCCGGGCTAGCTGGTCCTCTGGCCCTTCAGCTTGCAGGGATGCCCCAGGCTCTGCCTCCAGCCTTGCAGTAGAAACACTGGGATTGCAGATGAGCAGTGCCTTGCTTTGTGTGGGTTTCTAAGGATCTAAACTCTGGTCCCTACACTTACATCACAAACATTTCACCCACTCAGCCATCTCCCCAAGCCAGCCTTGCACATTCTAGGATACCCTCACAAAAATGTGTTGAATTTACATAGAAAACAAAGTGAGAAACCACAGGGACTGCTAAAACCCCATGATCTACAAGCAAGGAACAGGAACTCACAGGATACAGTTAGGTTCTGTTTTTATGGATGCACAATACTACACTCTCTTATTCCAGGCACTCGCCCTTTCTACTCCCAGCTATGTGGTGTGATGAATGAGAGCAACATAGCAAAGAGTGGACTTGAAGTTCACAGTGACTTTGCATTTAGCTTTGTCTCCCTCCCCCATATGTTTATCTGTTCATCCAGCCCACAGTTTGTCTACCTGACCATTGGGGAATGCATGCTGTATCCGATTAATTGTAATCCTTGTTCCAGCATATGTCAAAGAAGAAAAGCATTACTATGGGATGAACAAGTCCTAATCAAGCAAGAAACTTAACATAGAAACAGTCACAATTCCCAAGAAAATTCTTCAGCTTCCTCCAAACACAAAGAGAGAGAAGAGGCACCAGGAACTATGTGGAATTTAAGGTCTCCTTCTCTAGGCAAAAAACAAAAACAGAATTTCAGACATTAACCCAGCTCTGCCATCTTGTAGCCCAAGTCTCTGTGGAGGCGGAAGATATGGACACCTGGAGTTAGAAGCAGAAATGATTATTTAAAAAAATCTCATCTTCAATTTTGTGAGGTCATAAAACTTACTGACTGAAAAGAAAATGTTTTCCTTATCAAGAAAAAAATGGAATATTCCCTATTTATAATGACTTTTCTCAAGACTTCATGACCTTTTTTCTTGGTGAGTTTGAGGCAAGACCCAGACTGGAGGGGAACTTCTCCTAGGAAGAGGGGGGCAGCATGAAAGGGGACAGTGGAAGGTGATGGGAATCAATGCAGACAAAATGCAATAAGATACATAGGTGAAATGGGAAAGCCATCATTGTGCATATGTAATTCTTTAAATGTGGGCTGAAATACACTGAAAAATCAGTCACTCTGTTCAGAAAACTGCTTGAACATCAAGCTCCCCATTTTCTTTCTGTCATATCAAGACGATATGAGCTTTCTTGGCTGAACCTCTGTGGTGTCAAGCATGGAGCTAATTACACCCCCCCCCCCCCGCAACTGCATTTCCTATTTGAATTTACAGCTGTAAGTTCAAAGGAATGTGACTTCTGTAAGATTACCAGCTGCTAACAAACTGTGATGTGGGCCATCTGTAAAGTCAAGTCTTTGAGAATACACTCACACCATACAGGCTTTTGGAAAAGTAGCCCATCAGTCTTCTGATGGGGAGGATGGGATCATGAGAGTGTTCTGCCTCATGCCTGTTTCTACTTGGGTAGCCACACAGCTAAAAGCTGTTCAAGGAAACGTCCTGTGTCTCAAATATGTTCGGAACCTATGGATACGGTTCATCTTTCTCAGATATTCAGACCATGTTTTAAATGGGATAATTGAGGGTCTGAGATTCAAAAACTTACATAGCTACAGTTTACATGAATGAGAAGGATGTGACATTAGCACTAACTAAAACCCCATGGTCATATTGTCTAGAAAGCGTCACCCTGAGCTGTTTCAATACATCAGTTCACTTATTCCTCACTGAGCCCCTTGGCGATATGCACTTTCCTAGAGCAGCAGATGCACCATCATTTACACTTTGCAGTTGGGTAAAAGGGAACACAGAAATTTCAAAGAACTTGGACACATTTCCACCACGTGGTAAGGGACAAATAGAGTTGAGTTTCAAATCAAAGTTCACCTTTGTATTTTAAGCCCCAACAATATTCAATACTCCTTCTAAAACCAGGCGTATGCTTTCTACAGTGTTCTTCTATTCTCTGGTTGTGCTGTAGCACTCTATCTACTTGTTCATTAGAATTGGTTGACTGGGCTGAGAAAGATGGCTTGGAGGTTAAGAGCACTGGTTGCTCTTGCAGAGGACCTGAGTTCAGTCCTTAGCATCCACATAGCAGCCCACACCATGTATAGCTCCTGTTCCAGGGAATCCAGTGCCCTCTTCTGACCTCTGTGGGCACCAGGAATGTATATGGTACACATACATATATGCAGAGAAAATACTCATAAGCATAAAATAAAAAATAAATCTAAAAGTCATTTTTAAGGAATTGAGTTGATTGATGACTAGTGTTAAAAGGTTCCCTGATCAATGTGGCAGCCCTTTACAGTGTGGAAAGCTCTTATCCTCTTTCTGTTCTGGCCACTTGAAGAATTCTCAATCTTTTGAACATATATAATTATTTCTTTATTTAAAGCTACACAAAGAATATGACCACAAAAGAATCAGCCATTTCTGTCCTCCACCAACTGCTCTTTCTCCTTTTGAATGGCACTTCATGGCTCACAACTTTTCTAAGCCCTCTTTACAGAGAACGTGTAGCTAGCATCTCATCAGTAGAGGCATTCTGGCCATGATTCCCTGTGAGGCCTGTTATTCAGAGATTATTTGTACCTCGAATGCATGTTTAGCAGTTGGCAGTTGGAAAAGCTACTATTTTACATGCAAAGACTGAATCAAATGAATGCCAGTAAACTCCCCAATCACATAATTTATGTACAGTATTTAGAAGTGGAAAGTTTCAGCTCAGCAGGCATATTCCACCTGACAAGAACCTAGAAAGGGATGCACTTTAGCAAAAACCCAAAGGGTATTTTGTAGAGACATTTAGTTTTGCCTTTCATCTCTTCTCAAACACTCTGGCCTGTTTGCTAATGGGGAGAAAAGATGTTTATGCATCCTGAATCTCAGAACTAAAGGATAGTACAGATAAATTTAATCTAGCTATATAAGGCACCCAAATTAAACCAATATCGAGCCACAAATGAGATATGTAAGATGTCATGTAAAATTATTTACTATCAGTCACATGATATAACTAAGGCTTCATCAGATTGGAGCATGGTTTCAATGTGTGTGTGTGTGTGTGTGTGTGTGTGTGTGTGTGTGTGTACATAAGCATTAGTATATTCAAACTCTTTATGAAGGTATGAATTTAATATTTAACTAACCAAGGCACTGGTTGACCATGTGATTCCCAAGAAACTAAACAAGCAAGTTCAATAACAAAGAGAAGCAAAAAGTTGACTCTTTCTTCTACCTCATTTTAAATCGGCAAATTATTCAGCTGTGTCTGAGTTAGTCCTGGTAAAATTCTTGACCTATCCTGCTGTGGGATGGTCTGTATGTCAAGTGTGTTGCTGATTGGTCAGTAAATAAATCACTGATTGGCCATTGGCTAGGCAGGAAGTATAGGCGGGACAAGGAAAAGAATTCTGGGAAGTGGAAGGCTGAGTCAGGGAGACACAGCCAGCCGCCATCAGGACAAGGAAGATGTAAGGTATCAGTAAGCCATGAGCCATATGGCAAAGTAAAGATTAATAGAAATGGGCTAAATATAAGAGTAAGAGCTAGACAATAACAGGCCTGAGCTAATGGCCAAACAGTTTAAATAATGTAAGAGTCTGTGTGTTTATTTTATAAGTGGGCTCTGAGACTGGCAGGACTTGGTGGCGGGAGCTGGAGAGAAATTCTCCAGCTACAAATGGCGTCCAACGTGGTGGCAAGAGTTTCTACCTAAAAACTTAGAAAAAAGATTCTAAAACGGAGCTAAAAACAGCTTCCTAATTGTCTCTCTCAAATAAGCGGCAGCTGCCGGTTTGAGCTACTGGCGGGTTCCTAGCGTGCGCTCTCGACCTGCAGTATGGTGGGAATGAGGCCTCTGCAAGTAGCACATTAAACTGTGTGGTGAATTTAGCCTTTGCTAGTACAAAACAAAAAAAGAGGTTTCTGGGCTACACGCTACTTTGGTAAAAGTGTAGACCCACTATTTCTGAGAGTTATGGCTCCCAGAGCTGGCGGAAAGCGGACCGCCGCCATGTTGGGAAGCTGAAGTGGGCGGAGCCAGCAGCCACTGCGCCGTTTCAGGCTTAGAAGGCTGCAGTTTAAAAGTAATAGGCTCAAGCTAATATAAAAAAATAAGCCACGTAAAGATGACTACCACACAGAGAATCTGGATTATGTTCTCTTTGATATTCGTAACTGCAGAAAAACATTTGATTGTAAAAGCTGTTGAGTTATGCCAAAATGTATATTTTAAAGGTACCTTGACTTCAAAATTTGGATATAAGGATATGTTGCTTTGGAAAAGAGTCTCTGCTTTTGTTTCCACAGAAAGCCAGAGACTATGGATTTGTTCCAGATTAAGATACATCAGGTTTGACCAGCCAAGACCCCCTGAAAGGTCTCCAATGACACCATGGCCCAGATGACTCAACATCCAGAATGGTTCCAAGGCAACTGGCTCAGACGATACAGCCTCATGGACTATTCCATAATTCTAAAATTTTCTTTGTTTCCCCATAAGATACAGCGCCCCCCTCCAGCAGGAAGTAGTAAGAGAAGCTACGCCCAAATTCCCAAATATACCAAGCTGGCTTTAGAGATGGAATTGGCTCACTCCCCCTCTAAACCCAGACATATTGCTCAAAAAAAAAAAAAAATGGTTAAGAGATTCTTGTGTCCCAAATCAGAAGAGCCCTCTGGTGTGGGACAGAGAAAAACCAATATTTTTATTTAAAGCAGGTTGATTATAAATACAATCTCTTTCTAAAGAAAAAAAAAGGGGATAGTTTAGATATGATAGGATGAAAGGGTAGATTAATGAACCTACTTTTAAAGAGTAACAACTTGTTTAAAATGTTTTACATTGCTATAGATTTTAGTTTATTGATACAAATTTAAACTTAATTTTGTTATACTGTATATATATTTCTATTCTTGTTTGAGGTATTATGTTTATGTAACTCATTTAAAATTGTAATGGATAATTAAAAAATAGATTAATAGTTAGTCATCGATGATAATATTTGTAGCCATGTTAGTTAAGTCTTCTAGGTATACATAGATATATTTCAGATAGATAGGTAGTCTTCAAACACTTCAAAGACCTACAGAATATGGCATTTAAAATGTTTTAAAAGTTTAGACTTTTTGGACAGTGAGACATGTCTGCTCCTGACAGCACCGATTTACTTCAGAGAGGAGGATGGGCATCGAAGACACTCCATACGGAGTTTATCTTCACCTTGACAAAAATAGCCATTTGGGCAAGAAACTGTTCTTGCCTGGACTGCCTGATCAACTGGACATGCAGGACCCATACAAAGGTGACCACTGAACTTTGCTTGACAAAATGGTCCTTCAGGTTCCTGCTTTGCAGAGAAAACTGCCAGACATTCTACAGGACACAGAGAAAAGTGAATAAGAGACTCTAGGCCTGTGGGCTGAAGACAGATGCCCCAACTTTACAAGAGAACTTTGAATGACTGTCCAGGCTGCCAGCTGTCTCTGTCTACCCTACAAGACTCCTAAAAGTTGCTTATATCCTTCTCCATTTCTCAGGTAGTAGTATATCCTTCTGAGGTCTTTGATGTGGTTAAAGACTAGATACTTACAATTTTCCTTAGTTATAATAAAAGATAAGTTAGATATAAAACCTTAAACTTACAAATATAAGATAGATAGGATCTCTTCTTTAATATTGTAACTGTAATTCTTGCTTGATAATTGTTTTGTTATATGTAATTTTACTATGTTAAAGTTAAAACCTTCCTTTTTAAGAAAAGAAAAGGGGAAGTGCTGTGGGATGGTCTGTATGTCAAGTGTGTTGCTGATTGGTCAGTAAATAAATCACTGATTGGCCATTGGCTAGGCAGGAAGTATAGGCGGGACAAGAAAAAGAATTCTGGGAAGTGGAAGGCTGAGTCAGGGAGACACAGCCAGCCGCCATCAGGACAAGGAAGATGTAAGGTACCAGTAAGCCATGAGCCATATGGCAAAGTAAAGATTAATAGAAATGGGCTAAATATAAGAGTAAGAGCTAGACAATAACAGGCCTGAGCTAATGGCCAAACAGTTTAAATAATGTAAGAGTCTGTGTGTTTATTTTATAAGTGGGCTCTGAGACTGGCAGGACTTGGTGGCGGGAGCTGGAGAGAAATCCAGTAAGCCATGAGCCATATGGCAAAGTAAAGATTAATAGAAATGGGCTAAATATAAGAGTAAGAGCTAGACAATAACAGGCCTGAGCTAATGGCCAAACAGTTTAAATAATGTAAGAGTCTGTGTGTTTATTTTATAAGTGGGCTCTGAGACTGGCAGGACTTGGTGGCGGGAGCTGGAGAGAAATTCTCCAGCTACACTATCCAGTGTAAAATATTTTCCCATTCCCTTAATAATATTTATAGGAAACTAATTCTAATGTGTAAGATGTAAATTTTGCTAAGTCTATTCCAAATAAAATGACTTACTTTGCATATTTAAAAACGGAGATGGTGCTTCATTTCTGAATTTCCCCATCATCACCATAGTCTTTGAGAATAATTATCTTTTGCACTCCAGCCTGGTTCTCAATATTAAAGATTTTTTTTTATGAACACTGCCTTTTGTTCATTATTGCAGGGTATCTCTGTCACCCCAGTAGACTTGAGCTTCAGAATCCTATTAATGTAATATGTTTGATTTCTGAATTTGCAGACACGGGAAATGTGATTAAATCCCAGTACGACTAGCATGTCAGCTTTATGATGTTTCAAGTTAAGTTCATTTCATACTAATTTAGGGTAAAATTTCTACTTTGATCCACAGTAAGGCATTTTAATGCACAGTATACAATGAGGCTGCTTGTGGAAAGTGGTAAGAAAGCCAAAGGCAGTGCCCAACCAAGACAAGCTTTATAAGGTGCTCTGGTATAAGGGGTTGTATGACTTCCTTGAAAGGTTAGGGGACAGGAGAGTCCCTTTCAAGCTCAGAGTAAACCATTACTCTCTGCAGGTCTATTGTTTGATGTTGTCATGAGTGCAGCAGTAGAGAGAGAAGCTCACCCAGGTGCTAAGCCTTCATTTTCCAAAGAAGCAGAGGGGTCCAGCCTTCTTGGAAAAGACTAACACCTAGCTAGCTCACTCCAGTGGCTTTATTCAAACATGTACAAGGTCGATAGGGGCTTGGAAAGGTTCCAACCACCAAAGTTGACTTGCTCTTGCAAGTCATGAGAGCAGACAACCCACACAAATCTCAGTCCATTTTTATTTTGACTAGCCATAATCAAAAATAAAAACTTGAGGTTTGCTGGGAATGTTTTAGGAACCAAGGTAAGTGTAGCTGCAAGCTCTCATGTAGCACCAGGTACAGAGTCTCCAGAGAAACATTTCTTCAAGGTTTAAACAGTTTCAAAACAATTTCTCAGCCTCTACTAATTAACCCAAACATAGCAAAGGCTTTGCTGAAACATTTCTCTCAAAGTCAGACACAAAGGCCTTACTTACATATTACTATACATGTCTATCTCTTAAGTGATCTAGTGTGTTTTGAGGACAGTCACTCTGTAGACACAGAAAAGCAAGAAGGATATCATGTTAAGACATTGCCAGATTTGGGAGGGGAGATCACTCAAACTTCAGATTGCATAACCAGCAGGAAAACACAAATGCTAATGCTGTGTGGTTTTTTGTTTTTTTGTTTTTTTGTTTTTTGGAAGAGTATGTATCCTTATTTTGAGCTGTGCTTTAAATATGTTTGTATTTGTATTATAATGAACATGATATAAAAGTTATCAATAAAATATTTTAAAGATTTGTTGGGGGTAGGTAGGTATGAGTATGTATGTGGGTGTGTTTGCCCATAAGTGTTCAGGTCCCCACATAGGTCAGAAAAGGCCATTAGATCTCCCACAGCTGAGTTGGAAGTATCGGTGAGCTGCTTGACATGGGTGCTGGAAACCAAACCCCTGTCTTCATGATCTATAGGAAGCACTCTTAACACTGAACCATCTCTCCAAACCCCAACAAATTCTTTCTCACTGCACAAATTCACTCAAAGGAAATGCATTCACTGTTGTACAGTGATTGCCCCTGACATTGCCAAGTCTTTTAAGTATCCCAAACAAAAAGTCTTTGTGCATGAAATAATCACTCCCCATTTTCCTCTCCTCCAGCCCCTGATAATTTACACTCTACATTTTGTATTTATGAATTTGTCTATCCTAGGCACCCTGTGTAAATAGAATCATGCAACATGTATCCCCTGTTTGTCTGGCTTATTTTACTTAGCGCTAAGTTTTGAGATTCATCAATGATGTAGCATTGTTACTATTTAATTCATTTAAAAGCTATGGTCATCTCTCATGGTGTGCATATATCACATGTTTATACATCTGCTTCTGCACTCTAGTTAATGTGAACAGTGCCATTATCAACACTGGTGAATGAGTTTGAACTGCTGTGTCTTGATCTTCATGGGAAATAGTGATAGGACCTGAACTGAAAGACTTCACTGTTGACTGAGTCTTAAGCTACATCTTATGAACCTTCCAACTAACCAGTATCATAAACTGGACCCAAATGTGCCATTGGAACTTGCCCCTGCCAATCAATCTTCAGTACCTAGTGTAGTTCTCAACTGCTATTTTCCAATCAATGTCAGGAGGAACCATTAGCATATTCATTTTACAAACTACAAACCAAGCAAGAATAACTCAGGTATTTTGCTCAAGATAAATCTGATGTGAAATTGTAACCCAATTTTTGATTTGTGAGGCTGTACTCTGGTCATATGCTTAACTGCTAAACTATAAATTGTTTTAAATGTTGATTTCTTATCTATTAGAGAGAAAGAAGGAAAACATGTATGTGAAGAAGGAAACAAGCTTGGGAAAATTGCAATGCACAGAGAAATTTAAAAAGATAATGACAATATAAAGAGAAATATGAAGAGACTGCAGGTCAGAGATACTAAATCCTTTCTTTCTTCCTTTCCTCTTTTGCCTCTCTCTGTATTTCTCCCTGTCTCTGTTTCTCTCTGTCTCTGTCTCTCTCTGTCTGTCTCTCTCTCTGCCTGTCTTTCCTGTCTCTCTCTGTCTCTTTGTCTATCTATCTATCCATCCACCCATCCATCCATCCATCCATCCATCCATCCATCTCTGTCTCTTTCTTCTATCTCTCTCTCTGTGTCTCTGTCTCCTTTTCTGTCTCTCTCTTTCTCTTTCTTTCTCTGTCTCTCTCTCCTAAAAGGTGGAGAATAAGAAAACAAAACAAAAGAGGAAAAAACAATTTAAAATATACAGAAGGGGACAAAAGAGATGACTTAGTGTTAAGAGCACTCACACTCTTCCAGAGGACCCAAGCTCAATTCCCAGCGAGGTGGCTCAAAGCCACCTGTAACTTCAGCTCCAGGAGATCAGACTTTCTCCCTCATCTGGACTTTGAGAGCACTAGTACACACATGCACACACATACATACACATACATACATACACACACTCATGAGGAGGAATAAAAACAGATTTTTTTTAATTCCCAAAAGATCTTTTTAGACACCCATCTAAACATTATATGACAGATCAACAGTATGTGTTTAGATTAATAAAAGGGACCACTTTATATGATATTATAGTGGTAGATGCTGGACACTACACATTGTTAAACATAATTTAGTACAGGAAGACTGACATTTATAACTACATATAAACATACCTGTAACTATAATGAAATCATTTAGAAAATGAAATATCCAAATGAAAAATGGAAACATTTGTTTATAATTTCTTTATTTGTATTATTATTGTGTATACACATGATATATGTGCACAGGCACATATACCACAGTGAGCATATGGACAGGGGACAACTTTGTTGAGTCAGTTTTCTCCTTCCACATTCTGTGGATTCTGGGGATTGAATTCAGGTCACCAGGCTTGCATGACAAATTCCTTTACCTACCTGTCCCTGTATTGCATATATGAATCAATATTCCTGCATTGAGAACAGGTGCAAATTCCAGAATTTTCCTAAATAACTGGTATCTATAAGATTAAAGCAAAACAGTTTGTACATAAACACTTCCACTACCCAACGTTACACCGGTTAGTAACAAATTGTTTCCTAGAAGATTCTAATAAGAAATTCTGAAGCAGTACCTGTACATATTGAGTAAACAAGTAAGCATGTGAGTGGTGGGCAGTGGGAGTCAGGTTTCATATTACTTAAGAAGGAGGTGATATTTATGTAAAGATGGGACTGAAATGATGTATGTAGTAACAGATTAAAATTAGAGCCACCAGTGTGAGCAAGGGTGTCTTGATACAGACAGATACGTTGATAAACATTACGATATGCAGATACTGGCCTGTCCGAGTGGGTCTGTATGCAGCCCTTCCTCTCTAAATTGGTTGCGAAGGCTCAGACAGAAACAGCAATAGTAACATGTACATCTTGAGTCATCCCCTTCCTCACGAAAGGAGCTGTGGCTGCTCAGATCAGTGGGCGGGTCTAAGGCTGGGGTGAAGAATGTGCAAGAGGAACTTGGAGAATGTTGGAATGTCAGAAAGTAAGGAAATACTAGAAAGCAAATGAGCAAAAGGAAAAATTCCAATTATGGAAGGATGTCAAAGACATAGAGGGAGCAAGTTTTGAGACCAGTGGTTAAAGCTACAAATTTAAAGAAAAATATTTAAAGTCACATTCAATTGTAACCCATACTATAAAATAAGTATTCATGTGTCTGTCTGAATATTAAGAAATGATCGAATAAATAAGTGGAGAGAAACAGGCAAATCTGAAAGAAGATCTCCAAATGTTTTTTGTATTTTTTTCAAATGCATCACCTCCAAGGAAAAGATGACAGTTACCAATTTTTGGATTTTTCTTATACCTTGTAGGTTTCAACCCCCAAAGATGCATCTGGCTAAGGAGGGGCAGATTAACTTCCCAGTGCAAAGGTAAAATGAAGCACCACTGTTGTAGAATTTTATTTTAAGATGTGTTACATTTGTTTATGCTGTGGAATGTTTGTTTAATGATGCAAAGATGTATTGCATTCTTTTCTGTTGCATTTGTTTGACTTTGTGAAGCTGTGTTACTGTGCCTGTCTAAAACACCAGATGGTCTAATAAAGATCTGAACAGCCAATAGTGAGGCAGGAGAAAGGATAGGCAGGGAGAGAAGGCAGAGAGAATAAATAGAAGGAGAAATCTGGGAGAAAAAGGAGAAAGATCAAGAGAACAAGGGGAGGAAAATGCTAGGGACCAGGCACACAGCCAGCCACAGAGTAAGAGTGAAAGTAAGATATACAGAAACAAGAAAAGGAAAAAGCCTAGAGGCAAAAGGTGGATGGCATAATTTAAGAAAAGCTGGCAAGAAACAAGCCAAGCTAAGGCTGTTCTTTTATAATTGAGAATAAGCCTCCATGTCTGATTTATGTGGGGACTGGGTGGTGAGCCCCCCAAAGAGCAAAGAATAAAAGAGAAAAAACAAACAAACAACAATGCACCACTTCAGCCGAAGGGTTAAGGTTAACACCAACAGTGACAGATCAAATTAGGATTGTGAATGTGGGTTTGACAGGATAACAAAGAGCTTAAGTACAAACCATCTTCCCCCCAATAATCCACCAACCTAATCAAGTAACAACTGAGTAATATTTTTAAAACACTTAGCCTGTGTCTCAACATTTTGAAGCTGTTAGATGTGAGGATACGCACAACAACTGTCATGCCTGAGAAAAGCACAGTGAGTGAACTTAATGTGGTCCTCAAGGGAGTCCTGGAACACAGAGAGGGGAGTGGGCAAATGGACAGTGACTTACTCAGGAATAGCTCAGCAAGTGTTTGCTGTGCAAGCGTGAGGGGCTGAGCTTCATCCGCAGAACCCATAGAAAGCCAGATGTGATGCATGCACCAGCAATCCCAGGCTGCTCTTGGGGTGGAAAAAGGAGCGTGGGATCTCTCAAGCTCTCTGTCTAGCCAGCTTTGCCTAATTGGAAAGCCCAGTCCAGTGACAGATACAGTCTCAAAAAATAAGATGGATGGCTCCCGGGGAAGGATTCACAAATTAAAGTCTCTCTCTCTCTCTCTCTCTCTCTCTCTCTCTCTCTCTCTCTCTCTCTCTCTCTCATGTGTGTGTATGTGATTCTCTCTGTGTATGTGTATACACATGTGAATCCTTCCTCAGGAGACTTTCCTAGGTACTGCTCACTAACTCTCACAAGTTTGCCATCCTAGCAAACAGGACCACTGTCCCCTTGCACTCACAGCAGTTATGGCTATCTTCACAAGACCTGCACAAGATCAAGTCACTCAACATTCTAGCATGGAGAGGGAAGAGGGTCATGAGCCCCATCCCTAACTGCAGAGCTATGGACACGGATAAATTCTGAGAAAGGGAGAGCCAGTTTTCTGTAAGGGTAGAGCTGGCCCTTGGTAGGTCGACCATGTTCCAGTAGATGATCCCGTACCCAAAAGTATATGGACAGCACTAATATGAGCCAATGAGTTATCAAAATAACAAAAAAGAGGGAGGACAGGAAGCTGAGGAATGTAGGGAGATGGGGTGAATCTGAGAGAAGTTAGGGGGACACATGGGGATGAATGTGATCAAAACGCATTGTGTGAAATTTTCAAGGATAAATGCAAATATTGTTAAGATTACCAAAATTATATTTAAAGATGTGAGTGCCCTGTGTACTACCTCTGTAACTTTGCAACAAATGTACAAATTTGCTTATATAAAAGTATGTCTAGAATAAATACTTGTATTCAGATAATTTATTAAAATTATAATTAAATAAGCACCATAAAACAATAAATGTGTCCCATTTGTTGAAAATTAAAATCAGATAAAATCCATGACTCTGAACATTATTATTAGCTATAATGAATGGAAATGAACTGATAAACTAACTCAAGAAATTTGAAAGACGACAATTTGATTTTATCTAAAACCAGGAAAAGTAGGAAAAGATACAAATGTAATCATGAAATGAATTAACTGGAAAAATCTTGGATTAGTAAATGATTTCAGAAGCAGTTAAAATGAACCTAAAATTAAAATATTTAGCAAATATTTTTAGATAATAAAAACATTAATCTACCTTATATAAATCACAAAGCATACTTAACCATATGAATATGCTTCATACATATGGATAACATATATACACACATACATATATTAAACTCACAAAGATCAGACTGATACAAAGTGTATCTGATTGATAATATTGTCTTTGGATGAAATTGCCTGCTTATACGCCTAGAAAAAGTACATGCTTGCATACCTAGAAAAATACATACTTGCATACCTAGCTTTTTATGTGGGTGCTGTGGATCAAACTTGCACTACAAAAGGACATGAATACAGGAGGGGAAATAGTTGGGGGAAAAGAGCTTCAGTAGAAGTGAGAGGGGAAAGAGCAAGGAATGGGGTCATGATACATTGTATACATGCCTGAAATTGTCAAAAATGTGAGTCAGAGGTCTTCCAAGAATCAGAGAGTAGACAGTGAGACACAGGAACTTCACAACAGAGCAAAACCCAACAGAAGATATGAATGTCTAGCCAAAAATTAGAAGCCAAGTATCCCTTTTTAAAGCATTGTATGGTATGTGCCTGGACATATGTTTATGAATACGAGTGTGTGTGTGTGTGTGTGTGTGTGTGTGTGTGTATCTGTTTGTGTGTCTGTGTGTGAGGAGGTCTGGAGTCATTGTCTATTGCTTTTCTCAGTTGCTCTCCACTATTCATTGAGGCAGGGTCTCTCACTAAGGCCAGGACTCACGGTTCAGCTAGCCTGCTTCTGCCTACTGAGTGCTTGGATTATAGAAGGCTGCTTCCTATGTCTGGTTTATGCATGGGTTCCGGGATAAGAACTCTAGTTCTCATGTGTGTTTTATCTACTGAGATGTCTTCCCAAGCTCTGTGCATCAAGTGAGGAGGGCATTTCACCTTGATGGAATCCATCCACAAACACCATAAAGCCAGTCTTAACATTTGAGATAAATTAAAGAAACTCAAACTGAAGAACACTCACGTGTCCTCACTATTGCACCTCAGAACTGTAACAGAAAAAAAAAAGTCAAGTCTCAAGGCTTGCATCCAATCAGATGAAATGAATATATCAATTCAGTGCCACATGGAATTCTGATTCTTCTTGTGGAAAAATAAAGGACCCACATGGGAGAATGGATGAAATGGTTGAATTAGTTGATTGCATGTGCCAAAAATAATCTCTCAGTTGTGAAAATAAAGCTTATCTGAGGATCAGAGGAAAAGGCCAGCCACTATATTAAACATAGAGGTCAGGCAGTGTTGACACATGCCTTTAATCCCAGCAGTAGTTAAGCATAGAGGTCTGGATGTCTGTACAGACAGACAGGAAGTGATAGAGCTGGGTAGAAAGAAAAAAGTGATGTAGGTGGGCAGAGGGAAGAAGTGAGAGGGCAGGACACAGAAAGGCATATAGGCGGGAGTATACAGGAAGTAGCTCTTTTTGGCTGAGGATTTCCTAGCAGTAAGAACATGGCTGGCTTCTTTCTGCTTCCCTGATTTCTCAGTTTTTACCTCAATATCCGGCTCTGGGTTTTTTATTAAAAAGACTATTTAGCAATTCGCCTTACAAAAAAACTTACAAGACTATGTGATATATTAACACAAGGGGAAATGGGAATGACTTTTCTCAAAATACACAATTAGTCTCATATAAAAATTTTATTGTGAAAAGAATTTCAAATGTGGTGATAGGCCAGCTAGGTCAGGGTGTTATTGTTACATCTAGATCATGTGTTGATTACTTGTCATCAGAAAAAAAAAATTGCTTTCCACCCTTGGTTTGAACTGAACAAAACCAGATATATAGTCTTCAGTTAGTTTATTTATGTCTGGAGTCACTATATGACACTTACATTCTAGTCTAAATGAATGATTTCCATATCAGTGTTAAATCCACTTAGACAGTTGTAATAAAGAAATCTGGGTCACTTAGTGATAACCATTTTGTTGGATTTTTCAACTTGTTTAGCGTTGCATCGTGATTTCCTACGGTTTTTTAATATGCCTTTTTATCAGATTATGAATTGCATCTGAATAAGATGTGCCTTAGTAGAATGATGATGCATTTAAAATCAAATTAAGAAAGTTTCCTGTGTCCAGAGAGAGACTTCACTTTCACTAAAAACAGAGTTCCAAGAGTCATAGGGGAATTTCATGGCATCATAAATGTTATTTGAATATCATCTATTAACAGTTACATTTAAAGACCTGATATACTAGAACACTTGAAATGCTTTTAAGGAAAATTATTATATTTTCACTAGGAAAATTTGAAATGGTGATGGAGAAATAAATACTTCGGGGTGATTCAATACACTGGACTAGATTTAAGAGCGCCATCACCCCTGAAAGTTAACAGTAATTCTTCTCCCTTCACATTTCTCCCTTTGCTCGCTGGATAACTCTCCTTACTAACTGTATTTCACTGAAGCTTGGAGCTATGCTCTTCCTTCCCTGCTAGCAGGTATGAAGGCATAAAAACAATACTACAACTCCATCATCTCTTCTGCAGAGGAGGGGGGCGGGGGGAGGGGGGAGCTGCAATTTCAGTGGATAGGTTTCAAGTCTGAAGATGTTATGCAACTTAGGTCAAAGTGTACTTA